>NC_056747.1:356068271-356168271 GCF_019279795.1 Protopterus annectens | reverse complement strand
TATTTCAGGATGTGATTGAGTAACATTGGAGAAAAAAGGACTGTTGAGGGAGTAGGTGGATGCAGAATAGTATGCTAAATGTCTTGCATATTACAATTAATACTAGAAGAAATGATCTGTAACAAATAGGGGGCCATTATACAATAGAAAAGTAGCTGCTAGTGCTCTCAGAAGGTAATATCAACCCACAGTAAGTGTTCGTATAACATCCAGTTCAGTCCAGTCTGGTTAATTTAGATTGTGTTTTTTTTAACAATTTTTATTGATTTTCACATACAAAACAAGAGATTTCTGTAAATTTTAAACAATTTAAAATAAAACAGAACTATATACAATAAAACTATTTACAATGCCCATAACATACATAAATTTTCATTGGCATTATTGCATCTTATCTAATAATTTCTTTAGTTTAATCCACGATAATTTCTTATGAGTTACTTTTGTTGATCTTAAATCAAGGGTTAACAGTTCTCTTTTACATACAGTTTTGGTCAGTAAAATAAACTCAGTAAAAGAGAGGATGTTTCTACTTTTCTAGTTTGATGTAATGAATTTCCTTGCAATTGCCAGAGAAGATTCACTTATGTCTTTGGAATATGTACTGGTATCAGTGCATTAAATAATAATAATGGATCTGAGATATCACATTTGTCCGACCACAAAGCCTGTGAAAAGACCTTAAATTCCTGCCAAAAGGGAATAACCATTTTACATTCAAGAAACATATGAGCTCAGTCTGCACATAAAATTCCGTCACATCTCCATTTATGGCTATTATTACGTGATATCAGCTCTATTTTATGTGGAGTAATGTAGCTCATATGGATACATTTCAAAGGAAAATTTTCCAAAAAGGAGATGAGGTTGTGTTGTTAACTGATTTTAACATCAAGGTTCTATCATAGTCTGAAAACTTAGATTGATTTATTTTTTCAACATAACTCCATAAAGAATCTTCTGGTATTTGTAAGTCTGCTCTTAGTGTTTTGTATATCCTAGATAATGAAAAACCTGCATTGTAGTTTGTCATATTCAGCTCACAGGAAAGAAACATTTTCTTTGGATGTAATGAAATACTGAGCACTTGATTTGATTTGAGCTCATTTATTAAATGTTCTCTAAAAATTTGAATATTCAACCAGTTATTTTGATTTATATTATATCTTACAATAAGACTATTTGTATCATATATATTATTATTACCAAGGAATCGGTGCCAAAATATTAGACCATTTTCCTTCATCTCCATTATTTTCCTTATAGTAAATGAATCTAGACATTTCCTTGTAAATGCTATCGGAAACATTACGAATAAGAGATGTCTTGTCTTGTAATTACTATTCATTATCTTTATAAAATTGTTTATTATGTAGCTAATACAATGGGGATATCTTTCAATTTTGTTTTCTTTATAGATTATGTCCTTTACAACTAAAAATATCATATTATTATCTGTAAACATGTCATTATTTATTGTTTCATCAAGATTAGAAAGTAAAATAGCTTCATGTAATTTCTTTCAGTTTGATGTGTATTTATAACTTAACCATTGACTCATTATATTAAGTATAGCTGATTCAGTGTAAAGTTCTAGATTCGGAAATGCAATACCTCCCTTTTCCCATTCCCTGCAGTGCCAGTCATATCTTATTCTTGGTTTCTGTGGGTGCCATAAAAATTTAATCAGAAGTGAGTTAAGTTGTTTTATTAATTTTTTAGAAGGGCCAACTATTATAGTTTGAAATAGAAACAGAATTTTTGGTAAAATGCACATTTTTATTAATGATATTTTTTCTTCCCTAGTGAAGAACCCTTTTTCCCATTTGCTTAAATATTCTTTGACCAGAGTTATTAGGTTATTATAATTCATATGTATAATGTCTTTCCAATATGTTTTTATATGTATTCCTAAATATTTAAAGGTATCATTTTTCCAGTTAAAATTATTGTGTTTTTCCAATATGGTACAAATTTTTTGTTTAACAGTATAGTTTTAGTTTTATTGTTGTTAAATTTCAAACCTGAGATTTCTTCAAATTTTTTTAGAGTTTTTATAATATGATCTATTGACAAATCTATATTTCCCATAGTTAACAAAATGTCATCAGCGAAGAGTTGTATTTTAGAAGTATAGTATGAATTAATAGAAAAACTAACAATGTTAGTGTCATTTCTTATGTAATTAGCTAATGGTTCCACTGATAAGACAAATAATAGGGGTGAGAGTGGGCAACCTTGTTTAGTTCATTTTAATATTTTGATTTGAGTAGATAAGAAAGCCCCAATTTTGATGTAAGACAGCACATTTTCATGTAGGTTGTTTAGTAGTTTTATAAAATCAGGGGAAAATTAAATGTTTCTAGGACTTTATATAAATATGGCCAAGTTATAG
The DNA here is from genome assembly GCF_019279795.1 of Protopterus annectens. Classification (NCBI taxonomy): domain Eukaryota; kingdom Metazoa; phylum Chordata; order Ceratodontiformes; family Protopteridae; genus Protopterus; species Protopterus annectens. The sequence continues at coordinate 356,165,876 of NC_056747.1, read as the reverse complement.
AATCAAAAGCTTTATCCATACCTAAGCTAATAATGGACAATTATTTATTTTTTCTTATTTGCTAAGTCTATTAAGGATAGAAGTTTGATGACATTGTCTTGAACTTTCCTCTTTGATATGAAGCCTGTTTGATCTTCTTCTATTAATTTTGGCATGATTTGATTTAGTCTTTTTGCAAGAACTGAAGTGAAAATTTTGTAATCTACATTCAATAATGAGATATGATGATAGGATGTTACTAGTCTGGGATCTTTGTCCTGCTTTAAAATGGATGAAATTATGGCATGCTTCCATGAGGGGAAAGAGGTTTCCATAATTTCTAAAGTCCTCAAAAGCTGCTACTAGAATTTTTAGAGTCTCATCAGGGAGAAGTTTGCAAAATTTTCCAATAATTCCATCTATTCCTGGAGCTTTATTGCTTTTAAAATGTTTAATATTTTCCTTAGGTTCTTTTAATGAAATTGGTTTAATCAATTTGGTGTTTTATTAATTTGTTACTCTTTTGTTGATGTTTTCATTCAAAAATTTTTCTTTCAGAATATTATTATCAGAATCTGAACTAGTATTGTTTAAGGTTTCATGGTGTGTTCTAAATATTTCTAAGATTTCTTTTTGATCTGTCACTTGCCTAGGTTTCTTTCTGGTGTTGTCAGTAATTTCTTTTATATAGCTTACATTTGTTACATTTTTTGATCTATGCAGATTTTTTGGATTTGTAGAGTAAAATTGAAGTTTAAACCTCTCCAGATTTATTGCCACTTTATGATTCAAAATTTCTACATATTTGGTATTTAGTGTTTTTAGTTCAGAGTTTGTATTAATATCTTTGGTATTTATATTCTTTCTTAGTGTGTCAGTTTTTGATTGTAACGTTATTAGTTCAACATTCCATTGTTTCTTTTTGTTTAAATACCAGTTTTTGATTTTACCATATAGATATGATTTTAACAAGTCCCAGACAATGATTATAGAAGTCTCATTGTTATCGTTGATAGTGAGAAATGATTTAATCTTATTTAGGAACCATTCTGTAAACCCAATAAGTTTAACAATGTAAGCAGGTAATCTTTGCCAGGCTATCAGATCTTTTGGTGTGATGTTAACCTTGAATAAAACAGCATTGTGATCCGACAAAGGACAAGAACTAATTAAAACCTCATGAGTTTTAGAAATTAGAGTAGTGGTAATTAACACTTTATCAATAGTTGTTTGTGTTCCATATCTATATGAGTAATGTGTGTAGTTTAATGATTCTGGTTCTTTTATATCATATGTGTCTCTAAGATTTAATTAATTAATTAAATTATTTAGTTTTTTAGCTGGGGCTGACAATTTGAAATTAACATTTTTAGTGGTGTCCTTTTTAGTAAGAATACAATTAAAATCTCCAGCATATTCTATGTCTCCTTTAGATTTAATAGATGTTAATTCTAAGTATTTATTAGCTGTTTCTGCACCGATACCAGGTATCCAATATGTATTGGCTAAAGTAATATATCTTTTCTTTATCTCTAACACTTCTAAACATAACATACCATTTTTCTCTGAAAATGTATCTACTATTTTGAATCATAAAGTGGCAATAAATCTGGAGAGGTTTAAACTTCAATTTTACTCTACAAATCCAAAAAATCTGCATAGATTTTTTTTGTTTCTTCTTTCCTCTATGCTAATCTCTCTCAACATTTCCTTCTCTTTTCTTAAACTGCTTCCCTTCCGCCTCTCCTACTATAGTGTTTCTCTTTCTCCTTTTGTTACTAAGATTAGTTCTATATAATATTATAAGTCAATTTTGCTCTCTGTTTTGTGCCTTGTTCTTGATGTTATTACAGCTAATAATGTTATTCTTAGAAATGTGATTCTCTTCATATGTATATCTGTTATTGGGTACTATATATTTTTTTTTTATTATTTGTCTTTTCATCTATGATGATTTGTCCATTTGCTTGTTTATTTTTGACTTTTTTTGTTAGAATTTGTGTGGAGCTTTTCTCCCCGGGCCTCTACTGAAAATGGAAATGTATCCAGCTAGACTAGCCCAGTCAACAAATGTAAAATAAAATAAATAAAATATTTTGCGTATCGGTAAAGATTTGTTCCACAGTATCATAGTGCCTCTTCTCTTGGCCTGAAAATGGGATTCCACAAGTATTGTGTAACCATTGAAAGATATTTTATCTAAGTCTTTTTTAATAAAATAGGTTTCTTGTAAAAATGCTATGTCTACTTTATTCATTTTCAAATATTTAGATAGACTTCCTCTCTTTATGGGATTGTTAAGGCCATTAACATTTAAGGATAAACATTTATAAACATTTATAAGAATACACACACACACAAAAAAAGGGAAGAAATCGCTTTAAACAATGAACTGGTATGTGAACCGGGTTTTTGCCCGGCAGTTTCTGACACAGAGACTCTAATGTGTGTAAATTTATCAAATTTAGAACTTACTTACGATATGAAAAGTGTTTTGTTAAAAGGTAGTAAATTTATACCAACTTTTTTTCCTTCTCTTGCTGATTTATATTTTGAACTTAAAGCTTTCATTAGAAAGCTACTGTTGAAAGATAATTTTAAAAGAGAAGATGAGTTTGTTTCTGAAAATGTTGATTCAAATGTTTTTTGTAGTACTGTTGATTTAGATGAGAGTCTATTGAATCTGTCTTTGTATGATTATGATGGATTAGACTTTCATGAGTTGGATGAAAATGATGAAGAAGCGGATTATAATAGTATTTATAATACTGGATATGGGAAGTTAGTTGTGCCACATCTAAGGAACGTCAGTACGTTCACACTTAACATTAATGTGCCTGCCATCTCAGTATTTTTTAAAGTCCTTTTCAAAGAAATTGAGATAGCATTTAAAAATTTTGTAAAGAAAAAAGATGGTATAACTTAAGTAAAAATTAATGGCAAGCTATGAAGGACTTAAAAAAACTTAAGATTAATCACATATTTAAATGTGCTGATAAAGGTGGCAATTGGGTTGTTATGAACAAATTGGACTATTGTGAGATAGTTGATAGTATACTTCAAAATGGTGAAGAATATAAGAAGTTGGATAATGAACCTACCATGTTGTTTAATGATGAGCTATTATTTTTATTGGAAAAAGGTGAACGCTTGGGTTTTTTTGAGCACAAAGATGTTCGCAGATTATATATAAAAAAAAACAAAAATCCCCATTTTATATGCTTTGCCTAAGGTACATAAAGATTTACAAAAAACACCAGGTAGGCCAATAGTTTTGGGGATAAGCTCATTTTTGGATAATGTTAACACCTTTATAGATTTCCATTTAAAAGCTCATTTACATAAGGTGGTAGCTCACATTTCCAATACTGAGGATCTCATTAATAGTATATCTCAAATTGAATGGCATTATGACTATTATTGGGTCACTATAGATATAAAATCACTATATACTAATATAGATATTAGATGGGGGTTGGATTCTATTTTTGATATGTTAGGTGAAGGGCCCAGAACTACCTTTTTAGTGGGTCTATTAGAGTTTTGTTTGACTCACAATTATTTTTTCTTTAATAATAACTATTTTTTGCAGGTGAAAGGTATAGCAATGGGGGCAGCTTTCGCGCCCTCATATGCTATCATATATATGGGTTTTTTTGAAAAGACATTCATTTATCCTACCACTTTTTTTAGGAATAATGTAATATTATATAAGCGTTTTATAGAGGATCTCATTTTCATCTGTAAGGGAGATATAAATGACTTTTTTGAATTTTTTGAGGTTCTAAATAATAATGAACACCATCTTTCTTTTTCTTATGAGTTGAGTAGAAAACAGATAATTTTTTAGATTTAACATTATTTGAAGATGGGGAACATATAGGGTTTAGGCCCTTTAGGAAATCTACTTCAGTTAATATGTTTTTGCATGCAACCAGCATGCACCCTGGTCATTTACTAAAGGCATTACCTTCTGGTGAATTTAAGAGAATTTTTGACCATACCAGTAACGAAAATGAAAAAATTAGTGAATTGAATAAAGTCATGCTGAGGTTAAGTGAAAGGGGTTATAATAAAACACATTTACTAGCATGCAGGGACAAATTATTTGGTAAAAATGTAGATGGAAATTATACATTTGTTGGAAATTTTGAATCAAGGTGTGAAGTTTTCACTACGGAACATAATAAAGATGATGAGAAGCTTTTTTATGTAACCAAGCTTTCTGCTTTTTCTGAGAAACTGGTTTCATTAGTTAGAAAATACTGGTATATTGTCAGTGATGATAAGTCTATTGGTCATCTATACCCCAAACATATTACATTTTCTTATAAGAGAGGAAAAAATCTTAAAGAATTGTTAAATAATAACTTAATTGGAAGGAAAGATAACATTATAGTTTTAAAACCAGGTACTTTTCCCTGCGGTTCTTGTAACATTTGTGATAAGGTCAGGAACCTGAGTGTTATTAATGATATAAATTTTGTTCCTAAACACTATTTCAATTGTAAATCCACAGGGGTGGTTTATATATTGGGTTGTTCATGTAAAAATATGTGGTACATAGGACAGACAAAACGCATGGTAAGAATCTGTATTTTGGAGCATTTAAAAGACATTAGAAATCAAAATTTGATTAGTCCAGTTGCTAAACATTTTCTTGAGACACATAGTAGTTCTTCTAGTAGTTTAACATTTAGCATACTGGGAAAGCCCTTCCTTCAAAGAGGGGATGACACTGTAGTGAAATTATTGGAGTTAGAAACTAGAATGATTTTTAAGTTTCATACTTTAAAGCCTAATGGCACGAATCAGGAATTAGGTAATTAATTAATTAATTAATTATTATATTTCATATTTGAAAATATTTATTTATTATAAATTCATGGTCACTTTAATATTTTGGAAATTGGTGTTTTACATATTTGATTGTTTAACAAGTTAATCAATATGTTAATTGTCAAAGTGAGTATATAAGTATCATGTTCACACTCAATTAAATGTGATCCTTGAAGGCGAATTGCCGAAGTACCAGATTGCTGGAATAAAGAAAGATACTGGTGAAGTGCTGGCAGTTTGTGTGTTTTTCTTAAGCTCTTGTTGTGAGGTGTTTTTGAATTTATAAGAATACATTCTTAAATGTACAATTGTCTTTCTTAAAATTTGCTATGGGCAAATATTTAGAACAAAACATATCTAATGAAACATGTATACCTATACACTATCCTAAACATGGACTATTAAATTCCTGGTTTGATGAATGTGTCATCCAAACCATCATCTTCAAATCCCTAAAACTCTTGTCAATATCCATTAAAATGCTTCTCCCCTTGTTTAATTACTTATACAGATTAAGTATGAGATCATACCTCTTTAATGATTTAAATGACTAGTGACATGTAATGAAATATATATTATTACCCCTTAAAGAGTATATAAGAGGTGTTGTATACTAATTACTGACATACAAATAGGTATTTGTGTTGATCAATCTAGGTGAAATCACTAAGTTGTGATATCTCTACTAAAAAGAAAAAATAATTTTATAGGGAAACTAAAATCTGTTATTTACACTGAAGAGATCTTTCTGAATCTGTCATAATTTATGCATAAAAGATGACTATTACTATATCTAAGACCATCTGCCTTCCCTCCCCTTCTTCCCCTTCTTCTGTACAATATTAAAGTATCTGATCTATATTATTGTATAATCCTGTATTTTATTGATCATAAATGACTCTTGAAATACCTATTTTATTCCCCCATCTCACATCCCTCTCCTCCCCACTCCCCCTTTCCCATTAAATCTCTTCTTAATCTACTGATTTAGTTGTTTAGATATACTTTATTTATGTCAATGTTTACAATGTATTAATTCAGTAGACATTCTGATTAGTTATAGACTAACATAACTTCAACTATAAAATTATTCTCTTACTAGATATTAAAGAACGTCTATTAGCTTAAGTACATTAATAACATAGAAGAACATAAGATGTACTTTAAGTGCCTAGTTTATAATAACTCAAGTATATTTAGTGATTCTTGTAGTAAACAATTCAGTTATTAATACTGTACTTATAGATAGTTAAAGGTGAATTATAATTGCCTTTGCATCAAATTTAGAAACTTCTACATAGTACTTTATATGTATCCTTAAAATGTCAACATAAATATGTAGAATTTAGTACCATTTATGTGTAAAAATATTTTACTCTTAACTATGTCTCCAATTATAGTAGGGTACTTTTGATATGTAACTATGTTTCCTATACTCTTAGTTCTGAGAGAAAGAGAAAAAAAGGAAGAATCTCAAATATATTAATTATTCATTTCCTGTCTAAAGTTAAAGAGAAACAAATCCTATTCACAATCCAGTATTCAAAATCTCTGACTAGCTTAATATAGCAAAAAAGTTCTTAATATTGCCTTGCTGTAATGACAACAACAGTATTATAAAGATGCATAATGCACTTAAATTAATCTTTCTTATTAAATGAGTAATACAGTTATAATAATGTACTATGCATACATTGTGAAGAAGCAGGCAGATAAATATGAAACTGTAACATAAATAACATAACTGTGAATGCATAGCATTACTGGATATATAAAGAACAGCTTCATATCAGAGACTCCACTAAAGGGAAAATTTTATATGTATAAACTCATCAGAGATTCATAAACTAGTTCTTATTAACAGTAAAATAATGAATTTACCCTAGTCAATGAGTATAGCATATTTAATTTCTTCTACTTCATAGCATATGTAACACACTCCTGAATACAAAATGTTTAGTTATTGCATGGCAGTATTTCTGTGGCTTAACAGGGAAACTGAGTATCTAAATGCAAAGAAACAGTTGTAAAATAATAGTTTACAGCTTCATTTTATGTTTTTAACAACTTACAGTTTATAATGCATATATGACCAGAAATCTTCTTAAAAATGTTGAAACAGCAGAGACACCATTTTCCTTCGTCACAAATGCTTGCGAGTTCAAAGGTCATCAAGCTCAAACTTCCAGGTTCCCACATTCATTTAGTGACTTCAGGGCTCTGGAAAGCTGTTAGAAAGCTTGAGCAATGGATCTAGTGAAGCTTTTGTTAATTCTGGTGCCAGTACAAGTCTTGAGGTTAGTAAAATAAACAATTTGAGGATAATGCCTTCATTTCAGGTGCAAATAAAAAAAAAGACAAACAGTTTAATAACTGTCTCAGAAAATGTATTAACAATCAAATAATTTGAACATCCTCTAATTAAATGTGCAACACTATATTTTTTTAACAATAAGAAGTATTGAAACACAGTTAATTAACTGCAATCATCTGCAGTTTAACTCTAACAAAAGGAATCTTTCTAACTGTATATCCCAAACATGACCCCATCCCCCATTTCCCTTTCAGATGGTAGAGTTGCCTACTTCACATTCAAACTGTATTTCTGTAACAAAAGCATGTTACTAAACAGTTCAAAGAGGATGTTTTATTACATATGTATTGTATATTAAAAAAAACATTTACTTATATAAATTCAGTTAAATCAGATTATGTTTCACTGTAAGGGCTAAGATCACCAACAACAAAAAACTGTAACATTTACTGAGTATATGAATATTTGTATATGTTTATGTAACTAATATTATTAAAATAAAAATGAAAGAGGAAAATGAGTAGAGAAGGAAAGGAGACAGAGGGGTGAAAGCATAAGACATAAGAATGAAGAAACAAAAAATATGTTTTTATAAAAGTATAAGATTTTACCTTATAATGCATTTATTGACTTCTCATGTTTTAAAGGAATTATATCCATTGCAAGTAGCAAAGTAAAAGATGGACTGACTTATTTCCCTTTAAGTTTCTTGCTAGTTTTATCATTTATTGTTGTTTTTCCATTAGTAGCTTGTCTTTTTAAACTTGGTAAAGAAAGGTCCATGTCTTCTAATTTATCTAATAAGTTACTTCCTTTAACAAAATCAGTAGCTTCTTCTAGATTGTTAAAGATTTTCTGGCCATATGGTAAGGTAATCCTTATTCTAGCTGGGAAAAGGATCTAAGCTTTTATGTTACCTTTTTAAGGTCTTTGATGAGAGAAATGCATGCTTTTCTTTTTGTTATGGTAGTAGATGTATAATCATTATCAAATCTGATATTCCTTCCATTATCTTGAATTGGGTTCCCTGCCTAAGCAGCTCTCAGAACTAAATCTTTATCTTGAGTAGATATGAATTTGACAATAATGGATTTCACTGAGGATGAATTTTTTGAGAAAGATGGATTTGATAGAGACCTGTGAGCTCTCTCAATTCCAAAGGATAATGATTCAGGAAAGTTTAATATCTTTGGCAACCAGTTATTTAAAAAAAGAATAATGTTGTTTCTTTCCATCTTTTTAGGAACACCATACATTCTGACGTTGTTTCTTCTTGATCCTCATTCCAGGTCTTCTATTTTTTCTGTTAGAGAGTTATTTTGCTTCAGAAGGAAGTTAATTTGGGTATCATTTTCCATTTGCCTTCCATCTATTTCATTTACTGATTCCTATATACTTGCTATTTGGTCTGAATGTTTTGTGATTATTTCTTTCAAGTCTTCAATTTGTTTCTTTCTTCATGTTTTCCATAATGTGTTCCAAGTTGTCCATTTTTGTCGAGAGGTCTTGTATACTACTAATTATAGTTTGAAGTTCCTTTTTCATAAGACTATTTTGAACTGAAGATTTTGTATGACTCATGGCTTCAGCAATTTGTATACAGCTTTAGAAATTCTGAAAGTAAATTGTGAGAAAAAAATCACTAAAAGTCTGAATTTTTTCCCAGTAAATAATCCACAATAGCAGAAGGAACAACTGTGATATGAAATCTTCAATGTTTTTTTAAGTAAAATTATAAAAATCCTGTCAGAAACATAACTTCACAGGCAGAGCATCAAGAAAGTATTGTTCTCACTCTGGCATCTTGGCCATGCCCCCTCAGATTGTGTTTTTCATGTGTACATTTTACAAATTTTTGAGCAGATTATAGTAAAAGGAGTAAACAGTGAGTTTTGTAATATAATACAGTGTACTTGGCATGTTGTCTTAATGTGATTTGAATTATTATTTTGACCCTTTAAAAGCAAACTAAGTAACAGACTAAAGTTGGAGTAATTCACATTGCTTTTAAACTAATAACTGGTGTGCATCTTTACTCCCAAAGTACAGCATTCCAAAAGAGAGAAGTTGCATAACAAAAGCTGCACATCAAAGCTCACACCAGCCTAATCCTTTAATAGCTCAGTCTTCCATGGAGGTCATGTCTGGCCACCAATATGTCAATTAATGAACTTGAGTTAATTTGCTGTTTGTTCCTTAGTCCCTTCTTATATAGAGCTAACCACATTCAGTGCATTAGTTTATCATGATTTGCCATCAGACTAGGAGGAGTCATTTCATATCCTTAAGGACAGGATAGATGTTGGCTAATTTTAAAGCACTCATACCTGTTCAAGCACAGGCATTTTGCAGCAGCTGCAGTTGACACAAATCCATTCCAAGATCCCAAACAGTGTGTGTCAGTAATCCAGGTGGGTTGGCATCAGTGCATCAGTCAACTTCACTGAGTCTTTCTCTGATACTTGGATTTAAGCTGGATAATGTATTATAGATGATGATTTTTTTTTCTTCACTAGGAGGTCAAGCAAGGTAGGATCCTTTTACACCGAGTACCAAGAGGAAATTTTAGATGTATAGGATTTACTAACAAAAAAAAAAATCACATTTTAAATATAATCTCTAAAAAAATGTGCATGACCATCTTGGCGAAAAAAAATAAAATAAAATAAAAATAAATAAATAAACATCAAAATGAAATAGAGCTCCTTTAATACCTTGACTGATTTTGGCTTATTTTTGCAGATTTTAACAGACTTCTTTTAAATAAACAAAGACATTTGTTAAAATATCATTTAAAAAAATCGCAAGCACACAATTGTCCAATCATTGTGATGAAATAAACATTTTGTTATAATTTAAGCATACTAAAATCAGCTAAAATCTTATCATGAAAGAACACAATTTTAAAAAAGTTTGTCTTTTAAAAAATCTATATGGAAGTGTTACCAATAGTGCAGTGAATGCCCATCTTAATGCATTTACAAAAAAACAAAATTGGAACATAACCAGGGATTATTTTAAATATCTGTGTAACTGTTGAAAGAGATTTAGTATTAGCATTGGTGGCTGAAACCCAGTATCCACTGAACATGACTTGAACTTTATTGTGTGCGAGAAGTTACCTGAGCCCCCACAGAATTGCTCTACTGAGGTATTACAGTTTGCCCATATCTTTTTGTTTATTTAAAACCCATAAAGTTTAAAATGTTAAAGAATAAAAGAACTACCCACCCGAAGAATACTTGATTGTTGTTCCATTAGTACAATTAATATACTAATAAAATAATTATCCTAAAACTGTTTAAACAACATGAGGAAAACTGTGATATGTTGCTCACAGCAGCTTTATATTGGTACCATTAGATATACCTCATGCATTTCTCTGTCTGTGTGTATCTGTGTATGTTCTCGCATATATATTTATATATTTATATAGGTTCATAGGTTCATAGGTGTGTACTAGGCTAATGGCCCTAGAGCCTTTACAAGCCTAGCCCATAGGATTACCCTGGCATCATGCCACCCAACCTTAGTTCCTAGTGCGTTTGTCGAGTAGAGCCATTGGAGTGATCCCCGGGGTGAATTTTCTATTTCCCATCCACTCATCAAGATTTCTCTTGAAGAGGGCCAGTGAGGTGCTCTGCTTGACATGTATGGGAAGTCTGTTCCATAGCATGGGCAGTCTCTGGGTTATGAACCTGTCCCTCCAGCATGTTCTGTTGATTGTGGTAATGAGGTTGAGGTTTCTGGAGTGTGTGGTGCGGAGGGATTGGGATTTCTTTAGCTGTAGCATTTCTAACAGAGCTGGGTCAGACATGGCTTTGTAAGTCAAGAAGAGATCGCCTCTAAGTAGGCGATATGAGACAGAGAATAGATGGAGTTTTTTGAGTCTGTCCATATAGGACAAGTGTTTAAGACCTAGGATCCTCCTTGTGAGGTACTTTTGCGGTCTCTCCAGTTGTATGTGTCTAGTGAAGTACATGCCAAATGGGGCATTGTACTCGATGATTGGCCTAATGAGGGAAGAGTAGAGGCAGACAATGACCTCTTTCTTTCTGGATGCAAAACCTTAGTAATGAGATTTGCCACATAGAAGGACTTTCTGAACATAGTGGCAACGAGGTGGTCAAAAGAGAGGTTACTGTCAACCTGTGTTCCCAGATCTCTTATAATGCCTTCTGTGTTCAGTGGACTACCATCAATGTGGTAATTCAAGGGAACCGGGTTTTTCCCAAAGGGGATGAAGACACATTTTTTGGCATTGAGCTTAAGGCCATGGTACTGACACCAGTCGTTGGTCTCAGTGAGGCCTTTTTGTAAAATGTCAACATCACTTGGGGAGTTAATAATAGCTCCCAGCTTGCAGTCATCTGCAAACTTTGTCAGCCAGAGTCCTTTTGTGTTGACCTGGACTTCAAAGAAGTAGATACCAAACAGGAGAGGACCCAGGACCGAACCATGTGGGACTCCTCTCGTGACTGGTCAGCAGTCTGACTTGGAGTCAGCTACTTTCACACTGTGAGCCAGTTTACAACCCACCTAGTGATATAAGAGTTTATGCCTAGCTTAGTACGTTTTTCTATGATTCTTGAGTGGGGATTGGTATCAAAAGCCTTGGCCAGATCAAGGTAGGCTATATGAACCATCTTATCTTCATCCACACCTCTGGTGACTGACGTAACAAAGTCGACCAAATTGAGCAGGCATGATCTACCCTTCACAAAACCAAACTGTGTAGGATCCAGAGTTTGGAGATTCCCTATATCCTTGTTTATTAGGTCCATGATGATGCATTCCATAGCTTTGCATATCAGACTTGTCAGGCTAATGGGGCAATAGTTCCAGGGGTCTATAGTCAGTCCTTCTTTGTGAAGAGGGATGACTGTAGCAGTGCGCCATTCGGTAGGGACAGAATACAAGTGACTGACAAAATGCAAGAACGCTGAGTCCACAAATCTCAAATGTGATGAAATACACCTAAACAAACCACCAACAAATGTGACCAGCAAATACGTTGGCTAAAAATCTCCATTTAATACTTGTTGTTAAGCACTTTCACCCACATAAATGTGAGCTTCATCACAACATCATAGTACAATTTTTACACAGTTTAAATACCACTTTTGGCACCAAAACTTGATAGTAAATGTTTTGAATTAATTTAAAGTGATATATCCAACAAAATTATAATCAACCAAAGCTTTCAAAATTCCATTAAATTCCTAATACATAAATACCTAAAATGTTAAATTTATACATTTAAAAAATTTTTAAAAAAATGTTTAAAAAAATGTGTAATTTGATTAAACCCAAAAACTACTAACTGTTCACTGTGTTGAACCCAGATCCTTATACAAATCATTAACATCACATTTATTTAATTCATCACAACTACAAAAAATATACTACTAAAAAGCTTGCTGGATAATTTTGAAATAAAAATGTATGCAAAAACAATATAAAAACTACACATGAACAGATGTTGCTACACATCTGTACTATTTTTAACATTGGCATTGTTGTATCAATATATAATAATAAATTCCAAACACTGATGATACATTAACTACTTCCTTACTAACAAAGGTTTAATAGGTATATGATCATTAAGTCCTGGTGGGGAAGAGGCATCAGTGTATGATTGTCACCAAATTTCTTTGTAGCCCAAGGTGGCCTTGTAATTACCACCTCTAGGGTCTATTACAATATTTTCCAAAATTCCGAATCTAAAACTGTGCATTTCCCCATGTTTCTCTATATGTCTATAAAGGGCATTGTTTACGTCCTTCCTCCTGATACTATATAGGTGATCATAAATACGTTTCTTAAAACTTCTTTCAGTTTTCCCTATATAGTATCCTGAACACATCATACAATTTGCCAAATATATAACAAATTTGGAATTCCAGTTGCCTTGTTTGAACCTGATCCTAGTTTTATTAATATTATTTAAAATAATCCCTACATCTTCATTTATCGTGTGGCATTGGTTGCAGCATCCACATTTTTTGGTATGCTTCATACAACAGTCTGTGTTACTTTTAATTGTCCCTCGTTCCAAATACATCTTAATATTACAGCCCATTTTATATACAAATGATGGTTTGCGACCTACAATTTTCACTAAATCTTCATCAACCATCATGACATTCCAATTATTTGTCAAGTTGTCCATCACTTTATTAGAGTGTGGTCCATATTCCAAAATACATGCTCTATTAAAGGTAGTGTTAGTGGGACTCAGCAGTTCTACTCCTTTACGTGTATCTACATTCCTGTTGGCTCCTAAAAGTGGAGTGAATTTATGTCCCCATTCCTTAATGATGTAATTCCTCACATCTTTCATCATATTCATACAGTAAGTACTTTCTTTAAACAATTCAGTAATGAAATCCATCTCTTCTATCATCTCTGCATATTCTGATGTCATTCTTATTGCCCTGATACATTGTCCTTTGTGTAAAAATTGTACTAAGATGTTCTGATGAAGCTCACATTTATGTGGGTGAAAGCGCTTAACAAGTATTAAACGGAGATTTTTTAGCCAACGTATTTTCTGGTCGCATTTGTTGGTGGTTCATTTAGGTGTATTTCATCACATTTGAGATTTGTGGACTCAGCATTCTTGAATTTTGTCAGTCACTTGTATTCTGTCTATGGAATGCTTTCCCGGTTCTGCATTCAGTAGTGACAAAGTCTTAAGTGAGGCTGTGATTGAACAGGGCACACATGTGAGGTGCCAGTTCACTCTGTAGTTCATGCAGACCACTGCCAGGGATACTGTCAGGTCTCATAGAAGCTGTATTCTTGGCCTTGGATAGTGCTGATTTAACATGTGCAGCAGTAATACTGGGTGCCTGGCAATCTACTGGTATTGTGATTGGTCCTTTGGGGGGAGAGAGGGGTAAAGTTAGCAGTGAATCTGTTCACCAGTTTATTTGCAATATCTGTTGGCTTGTTATAGGAGGTACCATTGTGCAGTAGCTCCGAGCAAATCTGGGTATTGCCATGGAGATTCTTTACATAACTGTAGAAGACCTTGTGGTTGTCTTTACTATCTGCTGCAATTCTGTTTTCATAGGTTCGTAGGTTCATAGGTTCGTACTAGGCTATCTGCCCTAGGGCATTTATAAGCCTAGCCAGAGTGTATGTGGCTTACACCACCCCTTAGGATGAGAATACTATGCCCTTTTAGGGTTTAGTTTACTATGCCTCTGTCTAGTAGTGACACAGAGATGACCCCCGGGGAAAACCTATGATCTCCCATCCACTCGTCGAGATTTCTCTTGAATAGAGTCAGTGAGGGGCTCTGCCTAACATGGACTGGGATTCTGTTCCAGAGTGTAGGGAGCCTCTGGGTTATGAATCTGTCCCCCCAGCACGTTCTATTTATTTCTGTGTTGAGGTTTAAGTCACTTGTTCTCATGGCTCTGATGGATTTGGATTTTCTGAGGTGGAGCATGTCCATTAATTCAGGATTGGACATGGCCTTGTACGTCAGGCACAGATCACCTCTGAGTAGTCGGTATGCGACTGAATAGAGCTGGATTTTTTTCAGTCGGGCAGCATATGACATATGTTTAAGACCCTTTATCCTCTTGGTGAGGAACTTTTGGGGTCTTTCCAACTGCTGCAGGTGTCGGGTGAGATACATCCCAAAGTGGGCATTGTACTCAATCATTGGCCTGATAAGAGAAGAGTACAGGGGCACAATGACCTCTCTTGATCTAGATGTGAAACCCTTCATGATAAGGTGTGCAATATAGAAGGTCTTCCTAACCACTTTGGCAATGTGAGTGTCAAATGAGATGTTACTGTCAACCTGGGTCCCTAGGTCCCTGATTACCTCTTCCGTACTTAATGGATTACCTCCTATGTGGTAATTTGTCGGTACCTTGTTTTTCCCAAAGGGTATGACTATACATTTTTTGGCGTTCAGCTTAAGGCCATGGCTCTGGCACCAATTATCCATTTCTATGAGGCCTCTCTGAAGGATGTTTGTGTCCACTGGAGTATCAATTATGGCGCCCAGTTTGCAGTCATCTGCGAACTTTGTCAGCCACAATCCTCCAATGTTTGCCTGTACCTCGGAAAACTAAATGCCGAACAAGAGGGGTCCCAGGACTGAGCCCTGTGGGACACCGCTTGTGACTGGCTTAGAGTCTGACATAGCTCCAGCAACTCTGACCTTGTGGGTTCTGTCCTTGAGCCAGTTTGCAACCCATCTTGTGACATATGGGTTTACATTTAAGCTGGTGATTTTTTCTATGATGCCCAAGTGGGGTATTGTGTCAAAGGCTTTTGCAAGGTCAAGGTAGGCTGTGTGAACTGCCTTACCCTCATCAATGGCCTTAGTGACTGTTTCAAAAAAGTTGACCAAGTTCAAAAGGCAGGATCTGCCCTTGACAAAGCCAACTTGGGTAGGATCCAATGTCTGTAGGTCCCCAATGTCTTTGTTTATGAGTTCCATAATGATCCTCTCCATAGCTTTGCAGACCAGGCTCGTCAAGCTTATGAGGCGGTAATTTCCAGGGTCAGTAGAAGCACCGCCTTTGTGAAGTGGGACCACTGTTGCCGTATGCCACTCTTTGGGTACGTATCCTGTGGTAAGGCTCAGATTAAACAGCAGCCTTATGTGTGGGTTTAGTTCCTCTTGGAGTTCATGTAGCACACAGCCTGGGACACCATCCGGTCCCATTGATGCTGTGTTTTTAGCTTTAGAGAGGGTGGCTCTCACCTGGGCATCTGAGATGTTAGGGAGGCTACACTCTGCTGGGATAGTTATTTCTCCTTTTGGGGAGGGAGGAGAAATTTGCACTGAACCTGTCTGCCAGAATGTTGGCGATGTCAGTGGGTTCAGTGTATTTTGTGTCATTTTGGACTAACTCTGAGCATATCTGGGAGTTTCCACCCAGGTTTCTAACATAGCTAAAAAAGGCCTTGTGATTGTCTTTTGTGTCTTTTGCAATTTTTCTCTCAGAGTTGGCCTTGGATGATTTTATGAGTGATCGTAGTTTTTTGCTAGTACTGATCAGAGATGCCTTCCCTTTTAGGGATTTTGCTCTGTCATGTAGTAGCTTCCTCCTCCTGTTGTAAAGTTTGTTTATGGCTGGGGTCCACCAGACCGGGCGCCTGCCTTTGGGGGAATGGGTCTTGGTTTTATTTGGGATTGCATGATCCATGCATTCTTGAAGGTGCCCATAGAAGGCATTTGCAAAGGATTCAGCAGTGTGGATTGTGGTTTCCACTGGCCCAGGGGCCTTGAAAGATACCACTTCAGTCTTAAGAAGTGTGAAGTTTGCTTTCGAGAAGTTCTTCACTGTGGTCTTTTGTGCAGGGGGTGGGGGCGGGATGTGGATTTCCAGTGAGATTAATTTATGGTCTGATCTTACCAAAGAGGGATGTACTTCCGGTGTGGAGCATTTTGTTCCCATGTTTGTGATGATCAGGTCTAGTATATTGTCTCCTCTTGTGGGAATGGTAACTAGTTGTTCCATTGCATTTGAGTTTATGCATTCGAAGAACCTTTGGGCTAGGGTGTTGGGGCTTGAGTAATGTTCCCAGTCTATGTTTGGGTAGTTGAAGTCTCCCAAAATGATGGTATTTGGAGAGACATTCATACTCTCCAGTGTCTTCAGGAAGGCTGTGTGGGGTTCCTGAGTTTGAGAGGGTGGTCTGTAGCATGCTACAAACTGTAAGGCAGTTTTGCCTATGGTTAGTTGCACCTGGATAGTCTCCAATGCTTCGTGCGTTGCCACTAACCTGGAGGTGTGAGTATCTTTGATGAAAATGGATACTCCCCCTCCTTTTGTGGTTCGGTCCAAGTTTTGGGGCCGGAAAGCATGATATGAGGTAAAACCTGATAGTGCTGGGGTGCTCTCAGGAGCCTTGAACCAGGTTTCAGTCACTGCACAGACATTGATGTTCTCCATACTGAGGAGGGCTTCGAGGGCGTGCATCTTGAGGTTTAGACTTCTGGCATTGAGCAGCATTACCCTTAGTTTTTTTCCACTTGTGTTTTCTAGGGAGGTAGTTTTGTCATTTGAACCTTGCCTAAAAAAGGCACTATGGGGGTGGCAAGAGCCTTGGCCAATATCCGGAAGCCCAGGGGTGACAGGTGCAAACCATCCCTTGCGAAGCAGCGTGGCTTGTCAAGTATGTCATCCCAAGCAGACAGACACTGGATCCCCTTAGAATGACACCAGTAATTAAGCCAATTGTTAAAACTGATCATTTTGTCTTTGTACTGTGGCATCATTCTTGGTGAGGGTAAGATGCTGCTCAGGGTCAGGGTCATACCGGCCTGGGCTACATAATCAGATTGCTCCTCTATGTCTCTTTTCACGTAGTCCAGGGAGGTACATCTCAGGTCGTTCACACCGGCATGTACAATGACTGAGTCATATTTGTACTTGCTGTGGAGTGACCTGAGTGCTTGTGTTATGTGGCGGATTCTAGCTCCCGACAGGCAGCTTACTGTGACCCTCTCCTTGTTCAGTCTGGTGAGCAGGACGTCAGTGTGCCTGACTATGGAGTCACCTATTACAAGTGTGTCTGGCATGTTGTTTGGCCTTAAGGGCTGTGACTGTTTAGCACACTGACTTTGTGAATTATGTGTTGCATGTGCTATGTCTTGAGGTGGTGGTTGCTTGGGTGTCTGCTTTGGAGGCCTCTGTTGTTTTGGTAGATTTTTAATCAGCGCCTCCGAGTATGTTTTTGTGTGTTTATGTGTTTGGTTTGCAGTTGTGATAATTCTATGTGAGACTGGGTTTGTGGTGTGCGTGGTTACCTTCTCCTCCTGACTGGTCTTGCCAGTACTGAATTGAGAGAGCTCAGCCTCCAGTTTGGCTATATAGTTGCATCTCTCATAGCTAGCTTTAGAGGATTTGATGAGGGATCTCAACCTTTTGTTAAAGCTGATAAGGGAGTTTTTCCAGTCTTGGGACTTCACCTTATTCTGTATCAGTTTTCTCCTGTTGTAGAGTTTGTTTATGACAGGGAACCACCTGATTGGATTCCTTTTTTTTGAGGAGAGCATCTTAGTCCTATTGAGTATGGTGAGATCCATGCATTTGTGTATGTGTTCATACAGTGCATTGGTGCATGATTTGGTGGTCATGCAACTATTCTCCATTTGCATGGGTGCCATGAAGTTAGCCACCTCTGTTTTTAGGAGCCCAAAGTTAGCTTTGGAGAAGCTTTTCATGGTGGTTACCTTTGTTGGGGGGGTGGGGGTGGGAGGGTTGTGGATTTCCAAGGTGATTAGCTTGTGACCGGATCTAACCAGGGAGGAGCTCACTATTGGTGTAGAGTAACGGTCGCTCATGTAAGTAATGACCAGGTCAAGGATGTTGCTACCTCTAGTGGGGGTAAGAACAATCTTGTCCAGGGCATTGGAATTCATGAATTCCAGAAAGCGTTGGGCAAGTGTATTGGTACATGATTAGTTTTCTCAGTTAATGGATGGGTAGTTGAAGTCACCCAGTATGAGAGTGTTAGGTTGGATCCTAATATTCTCCAGGGTGCTTAGGAATGTGGAGTGTGAATCTTGGGACATGGTTGGGAACTTATAGCAGGCTACGACCTGAATCGCTGTTTTACCCATTGTTAGCTGCATCTGAAGTATCTCAGATGTGTTATGTTGGGCTACCAGTCTGGAGGTGTTTGCATCCTTTATGAATATGGAAACACCACCACCTTTGGAGCTTCGGTCCAAGTTCTGGGGCTGAAAGGTGTGGAATGAGTTGTAGCCTGGTAGTGCAGGGGTGCTTTCTGCTGCCTTGAACCAGGTCTTTGTTACAGCACAAATGTCAATGTTCTCCATTTTAAGGAGTACTTCGAGGGAGTGAATTTTGAGATTTAGACTTCTAGCGTTGAGCAGCATGACCCTCAAATTGCATTTGTTTGTAGCTGTTACGGTGGTAATTTGGTCTTTGGAACACCACCTAATAAAGGCACTATAGAGGTGGCAAGAGCCTTGGCCAGTATCCGGAAGCCCAAGGGAGACAGATGCAGGCCATCTCTGGCAAAGCATCGAGGTCTGTCAGTCATGTCATCCCAGGCAGACAGATACTGGATCCCCTTAGAATGACACCAGAAACTTAGCCAATTGTTAAAATCAATCATTTTCTGCTTGTACTGTGGTATCATTCTGGGTGATGGTAGGATGCTGCTCAGGGCTAGGGTCATACCCACCTGGGCTACATAATCTGAGAGCTCCTCCATTTCTCTTTTCATGTAGTCCAGGGAGGTATGTCTCAGGTCATTCACACCCCCATATACAATGACAGAGTCATATTTGTACCTGTTGTTGAGGGACCTGAGTGCGTGCGTTATGTGGCAGATCCTGGCATCTGCCAGGCAGCTGACTGTTACTTTCTCCTTATTCAACCTAGTAAGTGGGACATCAGTGTGCCTCACTATTGAGCCACCTATGACTAGTGTGTTGGGCATGCTGTTTTGCCTCAGGGGCTTTGGTTGAGTGGCACACTGTTTAGAAGAGTTATGTGTCTTGTGATTAGTGTTGTGTTATGGTGATCGAGTGCATTTCTGCCTTGGAGGTCTCTGCTGTTTGGTTAGATTTTTATTGAGAGCCTCCACGAAGGTGGTTGTGTGGTTTGTGTTATTATGTGAAGGCAATGCTGATGTGTGTTCTGGAGGGCTATGTGCTCCATGTGGTGTGGTGCAAGTGTTGACCTTCTCCTCTTGACCAGCTATTCTAGTCTTGGCTGGAGAGTGCATGGCTTCCAGTTTGGATATATAAGTGCATCTCTCACAAGTCTGAGTGTTGGGGGGGTAAGAGGAGAGGGTTGTCAGTATACATGAGGCATTTGCTACATTGCCTCAGAATGGCCAAGTTCAGCAGGTTAATAGGAGAAAGCACAGGGAACTGACCTTTAGACATGCCTGGAGGGGTGGGCATTAATGAGTACTGGAGCTGTTTCCTTGTAGAGTGTGTAGTGCTGGTACTACAATAATTGCTACAAGAAGTCTGGTAAAGTGCAAAACTAACAAGCTAGTAAAAATGCAGGAGAGGAGATAACTAGCAGATCTAAGGGAAAAATTGAAGCGCAGACTTTGGCACTGCTCAGAAGCTTACAAACAGTCCTGGATACAGCAAATCTGTATCTGGACTAGACTAGTTACAGGAAAGGTGGGACATAAATGCAGATGTGGGCTTTTAAACCAGAAAGTTGAAAGAGATGGAAAAACTGCCCAAATAGTCATTAAACTACAATTTCTGGGCCAAAAACCACTTCTCTGGTGGTAGATAGGCTACTTAGTACTTACCACTCCCACTGATAAGCTAGAAGGCTTCCCTCCAACACAGAAAGGCTTGGAGGGCTCAGAAGCTTACAAACAATCCTGGATACAGCAAATCTGTACCTGTTCTAGACTAGTTACAGGAAAGGTGGGGAACAAGCACAAACGCGGGCTTTTAAACCAGAAAGTTGAAAAACTGTCCAAATGGCATACAAACTACAGTTTCCTGGGCCAAAACCCACTCCTCTTGTGGTAGATAGGCTACCTACTGCTTACAACTCCCACTAATAAGCTAGAAGGCTTCCCTCCAACTTAGAAAGGCTTGGGGGCTCAGAAGCTTACCTATAGTCCTGGATACAGCAAGTCTGTATCTGGACTAGACTAGTTACAGGAAAGGCTTCATTTTTTTTCTAGTGAACAACAGAGTGAATGCTTTCTCTGTGCTACATACTTTTTTCGATTCATCTTATTGTAGCTTCTGCTTAAACTCCTTTGAATATAAAACCAATGCAAAACTGTCTTTTGTGTCACAAAGCAATGCATAACTCTGTTTGGCATATATAGTCACCCATAATTCTTGTAATGTGTTTGTAAATGTATGCCTCTGCAATACTGCAGATTAACTGTGTATGTGTTTTGTTATAGGCCATTCAGGCTGGGTCTTAGCCGAAAAGAATTCTTAAACCCATCCACTTTCCTGTTTAACAAATGTAAAAAAAAAAAATGATGCCAGTCTTTTCCTACAAATTAGTAGTTGTTTGAGAGAGAGAATTTTGTAGAGTATATGTTCCAATGTTCAGTGATTTTTTTTTCTTGCAAGTATTGCTAAAAATAATTACAGAGCATCTGATGTATTTGTAGTTGGTGTTAACAGTAAAATATGTTCCATGTAATAATTTTTTGTAAATTATATTTTCGTTAAATAGCAATGACTATGATAGGAGTGAGTTAATAACAAATACTAGTTTGCTGTAAAATGCTGTGTGTCAAGGTATTGTGTCCTGTTGATTTTCTAAGAATATTTTGAATACGTTTAGAGAGATTTTCATTTGCAGGTTGGAATCAAATTCAGGCCAGAATGACCATCAAAAATTGACGAGCTACAGCATATGCAAAATATTTGACTTAAAGTCTAGCTATCAGTTTTCTTCACAGTAACAAATTTGAAAGCTGCTAGATGTCCTTCCATATCACTGTTGCAGTATTCTTCACCTAAGGGATCTCCTGTCAAGGACAGCCCAACATCTGGCCAAAGCCTTCAGCTCTTACAGGGGCAGTACATCACACATATGCTCATCACGCACAATGTAGGGCATAAAGGTGATGTACAGATGCAGATACACAGCACTTCTTTGCTGCCAGTCTAGAATGCCATTATCAAACATCAGTCTGAATACCTTTCTGCTGTGCTGGTTAACAAGATGTGTTTTCAGATAAGACCCATTCAGATTTCTTCTCTTATTTTACTTATCATTATTGTGTTCATGTCATCCAGAAAGGGAAAATGTCAGTGTGGGGGGCAGATTCCCCATAAAGACCATCATAAGTGTCTTTTTTGTTTGAGTGCTTCCTGCAATCATATGCAGTGTTCTGTCTGCAAGGTGTTTGTGCCAAAGACCATGCATAGTCACCTCTCCTCCTTGGCCATTTACCGGAGAACCAGCGTCTCAAGTTGTTGGATCAGGGTGCAATGGCAGAATCCTACCATCCCAAGAGCCAGCCATCTGCCAAGAAGAAGGGCAAAAAAGCCTTATCTGGCTGCTGTCCAGACTCCCTTGGATGTCTCTGTTGAGGTGATGAAAGCCTGGAGGACCATCCAGTGGTTGCTTCAGATTCCTGTGCTGCAACCCCTTTGGAGGCTGGCATAGATCCAGCTTCTCACATGTCCTCAGAGGCTTTTAAAACATCTATGCCTGATGTTGAGGAGGAATCTTGGCTGACTATATCTGGAGGACTGAGAGGGATTCATCAGATCTTAACAAGGTTCTCACAACTACTAGAGTCATATCAAGGGTCTGACCATCTAAGGATGCTTTGAGCAGACATCTTGCAAAAAGAGAAACAAAAGACCAAGTATATTTCCCCTGTCATTAAGGATCATCACCGTGAATGGCAGGATTTCACTCAGGGTTTATTTAATGCTTTGATGGCCTTGAAATCACCTCAGGGGGTCTCTGCTCCTGCTCCTTCCTGGTCTTCCACCCCACTCAAGAGGCCTAGGGAATTATATTCCTTGGATGAGGATCTGAACTCAGGGAAAGAGTCCTAGGCTTATTCTTCCTATATCCCTTCCCCTTTGGACTACAGTTCAGATGAGGAGGACTCCATAAGTCCAGACTCCCCTTTGGAAGAGCTCTACTTTGGGGATGCCATTGCCTGTATGATGGACTATTTTAAGTGGGATTTTTCTCAAGTCTTTGATATTCAAAAAAGGTATTACGGACTCTTACAGATGGAGTCTCCCAAACCATTTGCTGTTCCTCCTCTTCTGGCTGCCCTTCTGGATACCTTTTCTTTTGCTTATGTAGCCCCTAACACTCAGCCTAATGCACCTAAGAAGCCAGATAAGTTCTATAAAGTCCCTGAGGATTACAAATTTCTTTATTAATGCCCTTCTGCTGACCCTTCTCTAGTGTCAGTGTCGTCTGACAAGCAATCCAAGTTGTTGCCCTTCACCAAGCTGTTCCCTTCAGATAAGGATAGTAGGACCATAGAAAGTTTACATTGCCTCCACTTTGTCCTTTAGATCTGTCACTTGCCTTGTCTCGATATAATAGATGAATCTTCATGGGTTCTGTTCAATCAGTTTTATCATGTACAAATACATTATGGTTATAGCTATTAACTTCAACTTAGGTAACTTATATACAAACTAACTACATTCATTCTTACATGCCCACTCTTTGGCTGTACTTTCAAAATGTCACTAGACACAACATGTGCCTGGTATTTATACATGCATGTTCATCACTTGCTGTGCTTCTTAAAGACATTACACACTGTGCTCTACATCCTTCCTGTTTTGGAAAAACATGATACAGAGTAGCCACATTCTTTGATTTCCTGTCCTTGCCTATTTAAGTGGTACAGTTTGAAATATTTTCTGCTTAAAAACCTCAGCTTTGGCCGGCTAAGATCTAGCTGTATTCAACTGGACGTGTAAGAGAATTTAAGTACCTTTATCTGCACTTTTTTTCAAAGAATACAGTATTTAAATTGATTTAACTGTGTTGCAGGAATATTAACTGAACTGGAAGTTTTGACTCTGCTCTTTAGTCAGTGCTTGCTGAATTTTATTGTCTGTTAGTAATTGCAAGTGTGGGGGTAGCCACATTCTTTGATTTCCTGTCCTTGCCTATTTAAATGGTACAGTTTGAAATATGTTCTGCTTAAAAATCTCAGCTTTGGCCGGCTAAGATCTAACTGTATTCAACTGGATGTGTAAGAGAATTTAAGTACCTTTATCTGCACTTTTTTTCAAAGAATACAGTATTTAAATTGATTTAACTGTGTTGCAGGAATATTAACTGAACTGGAAGTTTTGACTCTGCTCTTTAGTCAGTGCTTGCTGAATTTTATTATCTGTTAGTAATTGCAAGTGTGGGGGTAGCCACATTCTTTGATTTCCTGTCCTTGCCTATTTAAGTGGTACAGTTTGAAATATTTTCTGCTTAAAAACCTCAGCTTTGGCCGGCTAAGATCTAGCTGTATTCAACTGGATGTATAAGAGAATTTAAGTACCTTTATCTGCACTTTTTTTTAAAGAATACAGTATTTAAATTGATTTAACTGTGTTGCAGGAATATTAACTGAACTGGAAGTTTTGACTCTGCTCTTTAGTCAGTGCTTGCTGAATTGTATTATTTGTTAGTAATTGCAAGTGTGGTGGTAGCCACATTCTTTGATTTCCTGTCCTTGCCTATTTAAGTGGTGCAGTTTGAAATATTTTCTGCTTAAAAACCTCAGCTTTGGCCGGCTAAGATCTAGCTGTATTCAACTGGACGTATAAGAGAATTTAAATACCTTTATCTGCACTTTTTTTCAAAGAATACAGTATTTAAATTGATTTAACTGTGTTGCAGGAATATTAACTGAACTGGAAGTTTTGACTCTGCTCTTTAGTCAGTGCTTGCTGAATTTTATTATTTGTTAGTAATTGCAAGTGTGGGGGTAGCCACATTCTTTGATTTCCTGTCCTTGCCTATTTAAGTGGTACAGTTTGAAATATTTTCTGCTTAAAAACCTCAGCTTTGGCTGGCTAAGATCTAGCTGTATTCAACTGGACGTATAAGAGAATTTAAGTACCTTTATCTGCACTTTTTCAAAGAATACAGTATTTAAATTGATTTAACTGTGTTGCAGGAATATTAACTGAACTGGAAGTTTTGACTCTGCTCTTCAGTTAGTCCCACCCACCCTCCCTGTTTTTGTTTTGGTGTTAATCTTAGTGGCCTTGAAACTGCCCGCCCCTCTTGTAGATTTGTGTTTGGATACTCCTTCTGGGCCCATCTCATTTGCTCACTCAACTGAGTGCAGTGAGATCATATTCTGATTTCAGGCACTCCTACTGTGTACAAAGAGAGCATCTGGGAAACAGAAGAAAAAAAAATTTAAGCTTGTTTCCAGCCTTTCCTGTTAAGTGGTATAGACTGTAGGCTTCTGAGCCCCCAAGCCCTTCTGTGTTGGAGGGAAGCCTTCTAGCTTAGTTTTTTTTTCTTATATCTAGCCAGTTTTCTAGTTTCAGTACTCAAATCTGTTTCTTTGAACTCAGAACTTGTTTAGAACTCATTGTAAGCACTACATAAGCTGCAAATTACTACAGCACTCAACTTTCCTCACTTGTCTAGTGGAAAGCAGTTTTTAGTACTTAATAAATAAGCACTTATCCAGGCATGTCTAAGGGTCATATCCCAGTGATTTCTCCTGTCTACCTGATGAATCTGGGCATCTTGAGGCAATGCAGCAATTGCCTCATGTACACAGGCAACCCTCTCCTCCTACCACCCAACACTACAACCTGGGAGAGATGCACTTATATAGCCAAACTGGAAGCAAAGCTCTCTTCACCCAAGACTGGACTAGACAGTCAAGAGGAGAGGGTAAACACTTGCACCACACCACACTCATCACATAGTCCCTCAAAACCTACACCACCAAAACACACACATAGAAACATAAAACACACACCTACATTCGCGGAGGCTCTCAATAAAAACCTGCCCAAGCATCAGGGACATCTGAAGCATAAACGCAAGCAAACTCCACCCCACAACACAACCCAAATGACACATAGCCCACAAACTCAGTGTGCCACTCAACCACAGCCCATAAGGCATAACAACGTACCCAACACTCTAGTCATATGTGACTCTATAGTCAGGCACACTGATGTTCCACTCACTAGACTAAACAAGGAGAAAGTTACTGTCAGCTGCCTGTCAGGTGCCAGGACCCCCCACATAATGCATGCACTTAGTACAAATATGACACTGTCATTGTCCATGTTGGTGTAAATGACCTGAGACGTACCTCCCTGGACTACATGAAAAGAGACATGGAGGAGCTCTCCGATCTTGTATCCCAGGCAGGTATGACCCTAACCCTGAGTAGCCATCACCCAGAATGATACCACAGTACAAGGACAAAATGATTGACTTCAACAATTGGCTAAGCTTCTGGTGCCATTCTAAGGAGATCCAGTATTTGTCTGCCTGGGACAACATGATCGACAGTCCACGATGCTTTGCCAGAGATGGCCTGCACCTGTCACCCTTAGGATTCCGGATACTGGCTAAGACTCTTGCCACCCCTATAGTGCCTTTTTTTAGGCAAGGTTCAAATGACAAATTCACCACCGTAACAGGTACAAGCAAGCAAAATCTGAGGGTAATGCTACTCAATACTAGAAGTCTAAACCTCAAAATGCACTCACTCGAGGCACTCCTTAAAATGGAGAACACTGACATCTGTGCAGTGACAGAGACCTGGTTCAAAGCTCCAGAGAGCACCCCTGCATTACCAGGCTTCAATTCATACCACACCTTTTGGCCAACTAACCCAGAAAGAAGCACTAAAGGCGGAGGCGTGTCCATATTCATTAAGGATATCCACACCTCCAGGCTAGTTGCACAACATAATGCATCCGAGATTATCCAAGTGCAACTAACTCTGGCCAAGACCGCAATCCAAATTGTAGCTTGCTACAGACCCCCCACCATGCCCCAGGATTCACACACCTCATTTCTTGATACACTGGAAAGTATTATGGTACAACCCAACAACCTAATAATGGGCGATTTCAACTACCCCACCATTAACTGGGAAAACTACTCATGTACCAACTCTTTTGCTCAACGTTTTCTAGAATTCATAAATTCCAATGCCTTGGATCAACTTATTCACACCCCCACCAGGGGCAGCAATATCCTAGACCTGGTCATTACCAACATGGGAAACCGATGTTCCACACCAGAGGCCAATTCCTCGTTGGTCAGATCCGACCACAAGCTAATCAGCCTAGACATCCACATCCCACCCCCAGCCCCAATTAGGGAAACCATCGTAAAAAACTTCTCAAAAGCCAACTTCACACTTCTTAAGACAGAAGTGGCAAACTTCATGACACCCATGCAGATAGACAATAGAGATATGACTGCCGAATTCTACACAAATGCACTTTATAAGCACTTACACGAGTGCATGGATCATGCTATCCCTAATAGAACCAAGATGTTATCCTCCAAAAAAAGGAAGCCAATCTGGTGGTCCTCTGCCATAAACAAACTCTACAACAGAAGAAAGAAACTGTTGCAAAAAAGAGTAAAATCCCATGACTGGAGGAGTGCCCTGGTCAACCTCAGTAAGAAGCTGAGATCCCTCATAAAATCCTCCAAACCTAGTTACGAAAACAAAATTACCACTGACTCTAAAGACAACCACAAAGCATTCTATAGCTATGTCAAGAATCTAAATGGGAACACTCAGATCTGCTCTGAGTTACAGCATAATGGCACTAAATATACAGCACCAACTGATATTGCCAACATCCTAGCAGATAGGTTCAGTGCTAACTTTACCCCCCTCTCACTCCCTAGAGGACCCATCTCTATACCGGAAGAATGCAGAGTTCCTATAATCACGGCTGCACAGGTAAAAAACACACTCCCCAAAGCCAAGAACACAGCATGCATGGGACCTGACAATATCCCAGGCTGCGTTCTGCATGAACTACAGAATGAACAGGCACCCTACCTAAGCACCATGTTCAATCATAGCCCCACCTCAGGCTTTATACCCACTGAATGGCGCACCACAACAGTTAGCCCACTCCACAAAGGTGGAGCCATGACGGACCCCGGGAACTACCACCCCATTAGCCTGACGAGCCTGGTCTGCAGGGCCATGGAACGTATCATCATGGAACTCATAAACAAAGACATTGGTAATCTCCAAACTCTGGACCCTACTCAGTTTGGATTTGTAAAAGGCAGATCATGTCTCTTAAACCTGATTGACTTCTTTGAAGCAGTCACCAAAGCCATAGATGAGGGTAAAATGGTTCACACAGCTTATCTAGATCTCGCCAAGGCTTTCGACACCATCCCCCACTCTGGAATCATAGATAAGCTCACTAAACTAGGTATAAATCCCTATGTCACAAGATGGGTTGCCAACTGGCTCACGAACAGAACCCACGCTGTGAAAGTAGCGGATTCCAAATCCGACATCAGACCAGTGACAAGTGGAGTACCACAGGGTTGAGTCCTGGGTCCTCTCCTGTTTGGTATCTACTTCTCTGAAGTGCAGGCCAACACAGAAGGTCTTTGGCTAACAAAGTTTGCAGATGACTGCAAACTAGGAGCCATAATCAAATCTCCTAATGATGTGGACAAACTGCAAAAGGGCCTCACTGAGGCAGATACCTGGTGTCAAAGCCATGGCCTGAAGCTCAATGCCAAAAAGTGTATTGTCATCCCCTTTAGTAAAAACTCTGTATACATGAACTACCACATAGCTGGTAGTCTACTTAATGCTGAAAATGTGATAAGAGACCTTGGGACACAGGTGGACAGTAGTATTTCCTTTGATAATCACATCGCCACAGTGGTCAGGAAATCCTTCTATGTGGCTCATCACATCACAAAAGGATTCTCATCTAGAAAAAAAGAGGTCATTGTTCCCTTCTACTCATCACTCATTAGACCCATTATAGAGTACAACGCCCCTTTTGGTATGTACCTCACAAGACATCTACAACAACTGGAAAGACCACAGAAATACCTCACAAATAGGATTACCGGCCTCAAACAGATGCCCTATGCAGACCGTCTCAAAAAGCTACAGCTTTACTCCCTCGCATATCGCCTACTCAGGGGTGATCTCTGCCTAACATACAAAGCTATGTCAAACCCAAAGTTGTTGGACATTCTCCACTTAAAGAAATTCCAATCCCTCCAAGCTACACGCTCTAGGGACTTAACCTTGTCACCACAATAAACAGAACATGCTGGAGGGATAGATTCCTGTCCCAGAGACTTCCCATACTCTGGAACAGACTACCTATCTATGTCAAACAGAGCTCCTCATTAGCACTCTTCAAGAAAATCTTGATGATTGGATGGGAAATGGGAAATTCACCCCGGGGATCACTTCTGTGGCTCTGCTCGACAGGGGCACAGGAAAATAATTTTCTTGGGTGGCGAAAGCCAGGGTACATTTTTTGGCTAGGCTTGTATGGGCCCTAGGGCCGATAGCCTAGTACCTACCTATGAACCTATGAACCTATGAATCAGTTAACATTCATGTGGTACAGACAGCTTTTGTCATGCATTATACAAAACTATGTCCAAGTTGCTGTGCATCTCACACCCGGTCTAGATGTGCGACCAAATCATGTAATGTAAAACTGAGATTCAGGCTTATCAACTGGACTCATTCATTTAGAGTGTTCAACCTTCAGAGTGTCTGGAACATTCTTAGAACTGGAATCAGATGGTATGACATGTTCTGGAACAGGAGCGATGTCTGAGTGATTCTGAGACTTAGAGTTTATACTCTTTTGTAACAATTCTGGTACAGGAAGGAGGTGCCTGTGATTTCTCCTGTACTCCAGATCCTCGGAATCTACAAGGTAGGACTGTGGCTCAAACACCTGTTATCTGTCCAATCAGGTCAAAACCTTTCGACGTTTGTATCCTCACTGTCTCTCCTTCTTTCAATGGATGAAGAAATCTGCACGATTTGTCATCACTGGACTTCTGGATAGAACTCTTCTTGAACAATTGGGCTCTGATGGTTCTGTTATTTTTACCTTTAGGCCTAAAAAAACTGGAACTAATACGCAATGTTGTTCTGGTTTGCCTCGATAGAAGTCTCTGAGCAGGCGAGCCAATTATATCTTCTCGGGGTATGTTTCTGAGATTAAGTAGATTCAAGAAGATAATTTGGTAGAACAATTATGCACTGCCATTACATCAAAGTCAAAATTCTCTGTGTCAAGCTGTTCAGTTGTATTTCTTGGTGGTCTGGATAAGGAATCAGCCAGATAAAGAAGTTTGCCTTTTGTATAGACCATTTTGGTGTACTTTTGCAATTTGAGCATCATTCTTTGTAATCTCGCTGGAGCAGAATGCATAGGCTTCTTTAGAATGGTAACTAGAGGTTGCTGATCAGTTTCAATTTGATTAGCTCGACCATAAATATAATCATGAAACTTTGAACATGCAGATACTATTGCCAAAAGTTCTTTCTCAATTTGAATGTACTGCATCTCAGTTTGGGTAAGTGTTCTGGCTGCACAGGCTTCCAGTCTGCCTTCCTGAAGAATAACTGCCCCAAGACCAAATTTTGAAGCATCACGGGAAAGAGTGACTGGTTTATTGACATCATAGTATCCTAATGTAGGTGGGGTGGCAATTTTCTGCTTAAGGTCTTCAAATGCCTTCTGGTGCTGTTCCAACCAAGACCATGTAACACTTTTGTGCTTTAGCTCTCTTAAATGTACTCTCAACTCACTGAAGTCTGGTATGAACTTGACTTAGTTGAAGTGGTTCTCTTTGGAAATGTGGTTTAGTGCTGTTGCATACTAAACAAGAAGAACCTACTTTATAAATGCCTTTCACTAGAGAAGGCCAAAAATACTAGTTCTCTCGCCCTTCTTTTGGTAGAGTCGGAACCTGGGTGACCACAATGCAAAATCTGGATATATTCATGTTTTAAGGAAGTAGGAATAACAATTTTAGAACCATTGAAAATAATGCCATCTTCCATCAACATCTCATCTTTGTAAGTAAAATAGCTTTGCACTTCAGGCGGTACACTAGATTGCTTTGATGGGCATCCAGCATTAATGTAGTGATTGAGCTTTTGCAAAATTGGATCAGTCTTTGTATGATCTCTCAGCTCATCAAGTCTTGTGGTAGAAAAATTACACTGCATGTCTTTGTATATCTGCTTCATTTGTAATATGTCCAAATATACCGAAAACCACAACAACGGAAATAACAGCATAGACTGAAGAATAAAATATTTTATTTCTGATTCTGGTACCTCGGCCTTCGCCTTCAATGGAATAGTTAACATGTTCAGAAGCAAGTCTATAAAAAACACCTTCTAATTACATTAATTGATTAATTAAATGCAATTAGCTATATTTCAAAATTTTAAAGCCACAAATACTAAACTTCAAATCTACCAATATAAAGCTATAAATTACTTACACAAAACTTCTTTTTACCAATTCATTATTTAAACATACTTAAACATTTTTTAACATATTAATACTATAAATTCAAATATTACATATAATATCATTCATATTTCTAAATTCATCCCATTGGGAAAGAGAGTGTTGAAATTAATAATATACCTGGATTCCATGTTTAATAACCTCTGTTGAAAACTGTGGTTAAATACCCCCATCTTGTTGGGAGAAGGCCCACGTACCTCCTATATTATTAGTTTGTTGGAATTTTGCCTTACACATAATTATTTTGAGTTTGAAAGGAAATTTTATTTGCAGAAAGTTGGTACTGCAATGGGTGCCTGCTTTGCTCCATCATATGCTGTGATTTTCATGGGATTTTTTGAAAATTTATTTCTGTATTCTAAGATTTTTTTCCAAAACAGGGTGATTAAGTATAAGAGATTTATTGATTATTTATTATTTCTATGCAAGGGGAATGCCAAAGAACTTGAAGTATTTATCTCTAGCCTAAAAGAAAATCTGTGTGGATTGGATTTTACTTTTATTATAGGTGGAGATAAGATACAATACTTAGATGTGGAATTTTATGTGGGTGTAGATGGCAGAATACAGCATAAACCTTTCCACAAAACCACAGCAGTTAACAATTTTTTACATGCCTCTAGTATGCATAGCTTTCATCTTGTTAATTCATTGCCTTTTGGAGAATTCAAACGTATTGCAGGAAATATTTCAGAGAAGGATAATTATACAATGGAATTTGATAGAGTACAGGAAAAATTGTTTGAGAGAGGATATTCACATGATGTGATAAGCAGAGCCAGAGTTAAAGTTGAAAAAGCACTAGGGTTAGTACATGATTTTCAGAGGTCTGTAGGTAGTGGAAGAATTCACTACGGTGAAAGAAATGGGGAAGATGAGAATAAATATAAGGAAGAAAATGATGAGACAAATAGGATTTTCTTTGTGAATAAATTATCAGCTTTTTCTCCCATTTTAAGATGACTGGTTATGGAATTGTGGCCTATCATTGGAAATGATGATAGCCTTAGAAATATTATGCCTAGGGATATGATTTTTTCCTATGGTAGATTTCAAAATTTAAAGGAGTTAGTAAGGAGCAAAGGCAGAAGGGATAAACTGGCCAATGCAGGAGCTTATGCGTGTGGTAGATGTAAGGTTTGTGATAAGATCAGGAATTTGGATGGGACTAGGATCAATGGCATTTTATACAATGCCATTGACCACTTTGATTGTAACTTATTTGGGGTTATTTATGTTATAGGATGTAACTGTCCTGTTAAAAAATGGTATATTGGGCAAACTAAATGCAAGGTAAAACTAAGAATATTAGAACATCTAGGAGATATTAGAAATTCTAGGTTGGATAGTCCTGTGGCTAGTTACTTTAGTGCAGAGCATGGGAGTTCGGTGAGAGATTTAATTTTTAGTGTGGTTGCCAGACCATATGGGACAGGGGGAGGTAACCACAGTTTTCAACAGAGGTTATTAAACATGGAATCCAGGTATATTATTAATTTCAACACTCTCTTTCCCAATGGGATGAATTTAGAAATATGAATGATATTATATGTAATATTTGAATTTATAGTATTAATATATTAAAAAATGTTTAAGTATGTTTAAATAATGAATTGGTAAAAATAAGTTTTGTATAAGTAATTTATAGCTTTATATTGGTAGATTTGAAGTTTAGTATTTGTGGCTTTAAAATTTTGAAATATAGCTAATTGCATTTAATTAAACAATTAATGTAATTAGAAGGTGGTTCTTATAGACTTGCTTCTGAACATGTTAACTATTCCATTGAAGGCAAAGGCCGAGGTACCAGAATCAGAAATAAAATATTTTATTCTTCAGTCTATGCTGTTATTTCCGTTGTTGTGGTTTTCGGTATATTTGGACTTTTACTGTTTTCTACAGTTTTGGTGTATGTTTTTTGGTTCATTTGTAATATGTATAATGTTATCTTGACTATCACACTGTAGCTGATGTTTTATTAAAATTTCTGTAACTGTATGGAGTTTTCTCCCGAGGCTTCAACTGAAAATGGGTCCTTGGGGCCAGTGGACTTTCCCAGTCAACAAATGTCAATAAGTATAAATAAATAAATACTAGGCTATTGGCTGATGAGCATTTACAAACCTAGCCGGTTTTACTCAGATTTTATGCAATTTTTCTATCCCTAGGGGAAAGATAACAAGGATTAGCAAGAGAGGTTTCCACAATTTTTACATATTATCTCTGTCCATAAGGGACACAGATACCACTACAATTTCCCATTCATTGATCCTGATTGAGTTTGAAGATGGTCAGGGAAGAGCTGTGCTTCATGTGAATAGGAAGAGTATTCCATAGGAGGGGCAATCTCTGGGACACACATCCATCTCTTGAGCATGATCTATTCATGTCAGAGATCAGGTTTAGGTCTTTGGAGCATGCAACTCTCATACATTCAGTTTTGTGTATATGTAATATTTATATATAGGGCTGGGTCAGAGACTGCCTTGTAGGTCAAGCACAGATCACCCCTCAGTAATCAGCAAGAAACTGAATAGAGTAAAAGGGCTTTTAATTGGTCTGCATGTGACATGTTGGTTATACCCTGTATTTTGTTTGGTGAGAAACCTCTGCGGATGCTCCATCTATTACAGGTGCCTGGCAAGGTACATGCCAAAGGGTGAATGTACTTGATTATTGTTCTGATGATGGCCAAGTACAGTGGTACTATGACATATTTAGATCTGGATGCAGTACCTTTACTTATATGCTGAGCCACACAGAAGGATTTCCTCACCACCGTGGACACATAGGTTCATAGGTTCATAGGTTCATACTAGGCTATCTGCTCTAGGGCATTTATAAGCCTAGCCAGAATGTGTTTGGCTTTCGCCACCCATTTTAAATTTATTTTGCTATGCCCTTTTTCGAGGTTAGTATACTGTGCCTCTGTCTAACAGTGACACAGAAGTGATACCCGGGGTAAACCTACGATCTCCCATCCACTCATCAAGATTCCTCTTGAAGAGAGTCAATGAGGGACTCTGCCTAACCTGGACTGAGATTTTATTCCAGAGTGAAGGGAGCCTCTGTGTTATGAATCTGTCCCTCCAGCATGTCCTATTTATTTCAGTGCTGAGGTTCAAGTCTCTCGAGCGTGTAGCTCAATGGGATTTGGATTTTCTGAGGTGCAGCATGTCCATTAATTCCGGGTTGGACATGGCTTTATACGTCAGGCACAGATCGCCTCTGAACAGGCGGTATGCCACTGAGTAGAGCTGGAGTTTTTTTAACCGGGCAGCATATGGCATCTGTTTGAGCCCTTTGATCCTCTTGGTGAGGTACTTTTGGAGTCTTTCCAGTTGCTGCAGGTGTCTGGTAAGGTACATCCCAAAAGGGGCATTGTACTCAATTATGGGCCTAATGAGGGATGAGTAAAGAGGCACGATGACCTCCCCTGATCTAGATGTGAATCCCATCATGATTAGGTGGGCTATATAAAATGTTTTTCTAACCACTTTGGCCACGTGGTTGTCAAATGAGAGATTGCTATCAACTTGAGTCCCCAGGTCCCTAATTACTTCTTCTGTACTTAATGGATTACCACCTATGTGGTAATTTGTGGGCACTTTGTTTTTGCCAAAGGGGATGACTATACACTTTTTGGCATTTAGTTTGAGGCCATGGCTCTGGCATCAGTTGTCTGTTTCTATGAGGCCCTTTTGGAGGATGCTTGTGTTGGCTGGAGAGTCGATTATGGTGCCCAGTTTGCAGTCATCTGCGAACTTGGTCAGCCACAGTCCTTCCGTGTTGGCCTGTACCACCAAGAAATATATACCGAACAAAAGAGGTCCCAGGACTGAGCCTTGTGGGACACCACTTGTAACTGGTTTGGAGACTGACATGGCTCCAGCAATTCTAACCATGTGAGTTCTGTCCTTGAGCCAGTTTGCAATCCATCTAGTGACCGAGGGGTTTATATTTAAGCTTATCTATAATGCCCGAGTGGAGTATTGTATCGAAGGCTTTTACGAGGTCCAGGTAGGCTGTGTGGACCACCTTCCCCTCGTCAATGGCCTTGGTGACTGTTTCAAAGAAATCAACCAGGTTTAAGAGGCAGGATCTGCCCTTAACAAAGCTGAACTGGGTAAGATCCAGTGTCTGTAGGTCCTCAATATCTTTATTTATGCGGTCCATGATGATCCTTTCCATAGCTTTGCAGACCAAGCTAGTCAGGCTTATGGGGCAATAGTTTCCAGGATCCGTTGAGGCACCACCTTTATGGAGAGGGACCACTGTTGCTGTACGCCACTCTTTGGGCACATATCCTGTAGTAAGGCTGAGATTGAACAGTAGTTTTATGTTTGGGTTTAGCTCTTCTTGGAGTTCATGTAGGACGCAGCCCTGGACACCGTCTGGTCCCATTGATGCTGTGTTTTTTGCTTTGGAGAAGGCAGCTCTTACCTGAGCATCTGAGATGTCAGGGGGCAGCACTCTGCTGGGATAGATATTTGCCCTTTTGGTGGGGGGGGAGAAGTTTGCGCTGAACCTGTCAGCTAGGATGTTGGCAATGTCTGTGGGTTCGGTGTATTTTTTGTCATTTTGGACTAATTCTGAGCATATCTGGGAATTACCACCCAGGTTCCTAACATAACTAAAGAAAGCTTTGTGATTATCCTTAGTGTCCTGTGCAATTTTTCTCCCGAAGCTGTCCTTAGACAATTTTATGAGTGCCCGTAGTTTTTTGCTAATACTGATGCTGGTCAAAGTTCAGATTTCTGTCTGGATGAGAACCCAGCTCTCATACTTCTGCGTCTACTGTTAAGGGAGTGCTATCAATGTTGTAATTTACAGGGGTATTTTTTTCCAAAGGGCATTATTATGCACTTCTTCGCATTTAGTTTGAGGCCATGGTTCTGACACCAGCCTTTAGTCTGTATCAAGCCTTTCTGTAGGACATAAATATTGGGGAGTCATTGATTGCTCCCAACTTGCAGTCATCAGAAAACATGGTCAGCTAAAGGGCTTCTACATTTGCTTTGACATCTGAGAAGTATTTCCCAAATAGGAGGTGGCCCAGCACTGAGCCCTGTCGTACTCCACTGGTGACTGTCCCCTTGCTGGATATGGATTACTCCACCTAACAATGTGTTCTATTTGTGAGCCATTTGGCTATCCATCTGTTGAAGTAGAGGTTTATGCCCAGTTTTGTGAGCTTATCTTTAATAGTGTGTGTTTTGTGTCAAATTCTTTGCCCAGATCAAGATAGGTGGTATGCATGTCTTACCCTCATCGAGGGCCTTAGTGACCTTCTCAAAGAAGTCCACCAGGTTGAACAGGCAGCCAAACTGGGTTGGATCTAGAGTCTGGAGATTTCTTATGTCATTATTCAGGTCCATGATCGTACTTTTCATGGCCTTGCATATGAGGCTAGTCAGATTTATGGTTCGGTAGTCTCCTGAGTCCACTGATAGTCTCCCCTTTTGCAGAGGGATGACTGTTGCTGTCCTCTATTCTACTGGAACAAAGCCTGGAAACTCTGGTTAAATTGCGATCTGGGTGGGTCTGCCAGGTCATGTTTCAAGCTGTTTAATGGGCACCTTGGGATTCCTTCAGGGCCCATTGATGCCATGTTTCTAGCTTTAGAGAGGATAGTGATGACCTGTTGTTTTGTGATAACAAGCAAAAGCATGGTAGGGGGTATTTAATGTGAGTGACTGGAGGTTATGGGAGGGTGAAATCTGAACTGAATTTATTGGCCAGCAGGTTTGCTGTTTCTTCTGGATGAGTATAAGCAGTGCCATCTACAGCCAACTCAACACATTTTTGAGTGTTTCCCCTTAAGAATTCAGACATAACTAAAAATGGTATGTGGTTATCCTTTGCTTGGCAGGCTGTATTAGTCCAGTATTTAGCTTTTGAAGACTTAACTTGTTCCCTGATTTGCCTATTGAGACTAATGAAAGATTTTTTTCTCTGTTGTGCACCCTCCCACCTCTAGGCAGGAATTTCTTTCTTCTCTTGTACAGTCTATTAATGCCAGGGAGTCCACCAGGGTGACTTTTTTTTCCAGCTGAACCTGGGTTTAGTTTGGTCAGGTACTGCCATTTCAATGCAGTTTAAGTGGTTGTACAGGACATTTATGTATACTTCTGCACAGGACTCCATGTTTTCAGGGTTAGGGGGAGCTTTAAAGTTACCTATGCTATCATATAATAGAAAGTGATTTGCCTTGGAAAAATTCTTTATGGTTTTAGGGTTTCATGAGGGTACTACCATTACATTTATTTCAAAGGAGACCAATTTATGATCTAATCTTACCAATGAAGACATTACACTGGAGAGATGCAGTGCTCCCACATGTTTCTGAGTACTGTGTCAAGGATATTTGAGCCCCTAGTGGGAGTGCAGACCAGCTATTCCAGAATATTTGCATTGACAAAATCCAGGAGTCTTTGAGCCTACATATTAGTGATCGTGTATGTTTCCCAGTTTATGGATGAGTAATTTAAATCACCCATGAGTAGTGTGTTGAACTGAATGGTAAGTAATTCTAGAAACTTCAGGTATGCAGAGTGGTTTTCATGGTTCATGGTTGGGGACCTGTAACTAGTGATGATATGGTGGGGGATTTTGCCTGTGGTCAGCTGAACATGGAGTAGCTCAAGCGAGTCATCCTGGTTGACCAGTCTAGAGCTGTGATTTCTTTCGGTGTAAATGGAAACAACTCCTCCTTTCATTTTTTTTCCTTTTCAAAGGGTGGTCTGAATATGTGCTAGGCATTGTAGTCTTGCACTGCTGGGATGCTTTCTGCAGCCTTGAACCACATCACTGTAACTGCACAGATGTCAGCATTCTTTAGGGATACCACCAAGTCCGAGAAATGGGAAGTCAGTTTAATGTCTCTTCTGAAGTATGCCACACTCAAGAATGCACCACTAAAGCTGCACTGTGGTATCAAATCAAAAACTGGTGTGAAAATAAAACCCAATGATCCTGTCAAGTATGCTTTTTTCTGCCAAAGATTTTATATTTTTTTCTGGAACGTAGTGTTGTTGTGGTGAGATGTGAAAATCCATCTGAAGAGTTTTGAATCAAGGATGAAATCTTTCACAATTCGTTTGTAATTTTGGACATACATCACTGCAGTGAGCCTCAGCAGTATGATTAGGAGAGTCTGCTGGAGCATTAAGATGGACTAGGTTTTTTATCATTAATGTATGTTGGGAGGAAAGGCAGACTTCATTTATGAAGGGAGGTAAAATATTTTTGATATATTTATATGTTATGAGAGGAGGACCGACTCACAGTATTTCAAATATGGGAGCTACTTGACAGAATGGTACACTGTATAGAAAATTTCTGAATGTAAGCAATGACATCTTCATTATGTTTCCTTTATTGCCTAAAAGTATTGAATCCCACAGACAGAATTTCTTTGTTAAAGATGACAATTCTTAGCCAGGTTTTTGGGGTAGACAAGATATCACAGTTGTATGTTCATAGGTTCAAAGGTGTGTATTGGCTAATGGCCCTGGGGGCTTTACAAGCCTAGCCATAGAATTTACCTGGCAAAGAGCCATCCAACCTTAGTTCCCAGTGCCTCTGTCGAGTAGAGCTACTGGAGTTATCCTCAGGGTGAATTTTCTGTTTCCCATCCACTCATCAAGATTTCTCTTGAAGAGGTTCAGCGAGGTGCTCCGCTTGACATGTATGGGAAGTCTATTCCATAACCTTCAATAGTCTCTGGGTTATGAATCTGCCCCTCCAGCATGTTCTGTTAATTGTGGCAATGAGGCTGAAGTCTCTGGAGCGTGTGGTACGAAGGGATTGGAATTTCTTTAGATGTAGCATTTCTAACAGAGCTGGGTCAGACATGGCTTTGTAAGTCAAGCAGAGATGGCCTCTAAGTCGGCGATATGAGACAGAGAATAGTTGGAGTTTTTTGAGTCTGTCCACATAGGATAAGTGTTTAAAGCTTATGATCCTCTTTGTGAGGTACTTTTGCAGCCTTTCCAGTTGATACAGGTGTCTAGTGAGGTACATGCCAAATGGGGCATTGTACTCGATGATTGGCCTAATGAGGGAAGAGTAGAGGGAGACAATGACCTCTTTCTTCCTGGATGCAAAACCCTTAGTAATGAGATGTGCCATAAAGAAGGACTTTCTGGCCATAGTGGCAATGTGGTGATCGAAAGAGAGGTTGCTGTAAACCTGTGTTCCAAGATCTCTTTTAACACCTCCTGTGTTCAGTGCATCAATGTAGTAATTCATGGGAACCGGGTTTTTCCCAAAGGGGATAATGACACATTTTTTGGCATTGAGCTTAAGGCCATGGTTCTGACACCAGTCGTTGGTCTCAGTGAGGCCATTCTGCAGGATGTCAACATCACTTGGGGTGTTAATAATAGCTCCCAACTTGCAATCATCTGCAAACTTTGTCAGCCAGAGTCCCTTCATGTTGGCCTGGATTTCAGAGAAGTAGATACCAAGCAGGAGAGGAACCAGGACCGAATCCTGTGGGACTCCACTCGTGGCTAGTCGGCAGTCTGACTTGGAGTCAGCTACTTTCACACTGTGGGTTCTGTGTGCTAGTTTGCAACCCACCTAGTGATATAGGGGTTGTGGCCTAGCATAGTGAGTTTTTCTATGATTCCTGAGTGGGGAATGGTATCAAAAGTCTTGGCCCGATCAAGGTAGGCTGTATAAACCACCTTGCCTTCATCCACAACTCTGGTTTCTGACTTAAAGAAGTCGACCAAGTTGAGCAGGCATGATCTACCCTTCACAAAACCAAACTGTGAGGGATCCAGAGTTTGGAGATTCCTTATATCCTTGTTTATTAGGTTCATGATGATGCGTTCCACAGCTTTGCATATCAGGCTGGAGAGCTAGTCTCACAGCAAAGGCAGTTTGTTGCTTGTGCTGCAGTCATTAATATCTGCTCTTTTACAACATGATGCTTATTTCATTAGCCATCAAATACATTTGAGTGGGGCTGTTTACAGGTGGGTGAGGATTATGGTGCACGTTTTGCTGGAATTAGAGGGTGAAGTAGTTATGTGTATTTTTAGATGATTTTTTTCAAGGGATACACGTCTTTCTTTCATATTTCCCCTGTGCCTGCTGGCTATCTAACCATGTTAGTGTGACTGAGTCCATTAGTTATCCATTACCAATGTAAAATTCAGTCATGGCATGGCTGTCATCCAGGGACCTGTGATGGGTTTCCTATTTTTGAGTATAACACCACCTCTAATGACTGATGTGCATTACTGAGGTGAATGTCCCTATGCACATGTATGCTTCAGTACTAGATAGATTAACTTCATGTAGATCACTTCTCTCTGTGATTTGATGACAGTATTGCAGAATGTTTGACTGCCTCTTTTTTTTCTGCATGGGTGAGCAGGAGTCAGCTCACTCCTAACATCCTGTGCCAGTTCCTTCAGCTCTTAGGTCCCTAACTGGTCCCTATCTCTCCTGGGTGGGAGTCAAGGCTTTATCCCTGTGTACCATGCCTGCTAAGCACATACCGGTTTATCATAACTTTAGTCTTTCTTAGTGGTTTAATGTGTGAAAGGATATGGCATGCAGGGAATAGAAAGAATCTGTGATAGTTAATGTAAGACAGTTTTAATGGCTAAGTTGAAGAGGTTCCCTTTTTATGTAATGTATGTTGTGAGAGCACTGACAGCTGGGAGCTAGAGCAAGCTGGCCAGAGGCAGGCTGGCAATAACAAGATTAAATGTGGGAGAATCAACAGTCTTTGGTAACAGCATAAGTACCAGTTTTGTGGTAGTGGCTGAGGTAGGACAAGGGAAGGACAAGTTGATATAATTTTTGATTGCAGAAAGAATGTAGTTGAAGGAATATAAAATTAAGTTTTAATGATAAATTGATGTTATAAGTGATGACAGGAAGACTAATTAAAAGCGTTATGGCAGTAGTAGGGGGTAGAATGTGTGGAGGCAGGAACTGGCTCCATGAGGGTACAGCTGTTCTTAGTGGGGTACCACCTCTATAAGTGGCTGCATATGCAGGAAGAGTCATCTTACTAGCAGTCAATGTCCTAAAAGCACGACATCTCTTCTGCTGATGTATAACTTACTTTGCTTGAAAACAGAACTCATAGTCTCACTCTCTGGAAGAGGGTTAATGTGTAATCAATGCAAGATCCAAAATTCCCTTACTACACATGAAGTCTGACTTGCCTAATGGAATAACCTGTACCTGCAGAAACCTAGGAGCAGGGTTTGTAC
Organism: Protopterus annectens; assembly: GCF_019279795.1. NCBI lineage: Eukaryota > Metazoa > Chordata > Ceratodontiformes > Protopteridae > Protopterus > Protopterus annectens. Next base: position 356,124,493 of record NC_056747.1, on the reverse strand, counting down.
CCAGTGGGTAACTGCAACATAAGTCATGAATTTGTGCTGCTTAGAAGGACAAGGCTATTTCACTGAAGTCTATAGCATGAAGGAGACCAGCAGAATAACTGTATTTGATTAGGGAGTATCACAGGGAGCATCACAAAGTGAGCAACATGCAGATAGATTATGAAACATAGATTTTGTGCTTGAACAGCATCGTTACTATGTTACTTGTTGAGTCATCATCACAACATTTTGTTCTAGAAGTTGTGTCTTTTTCATTGGTCTTACAGTTGTTGATTGCACAGAGAAATGGAATCTTTGTGGTTTATCAGAGTGGAGTTTTGGAGGAAGAAATTGGCATTTGCAGTTACTTCCACCTCCACAATAGTCTATAAACTGTTTGATAGTGTTAGAGGTTCTCCTGGCTGCTGGCGCTACTAACCTTACTCTTCCTTCTGATATGCAGTAAGGTAATTTCATCCCAACTGATGCTTGATCCTTAAGTTTCAGCTCTGCATCAAAAGCTCCTAGGTCCTTCACTTCTTGTGCATATTTGTATCACTGTCAGCAGAAATAATCCTGGGAGTAATCTGAGTAAATTAGGGACTCATTAATGATGACTCTATTACTAGCAACCTGATATTGGTGGAATTTAACAAAAAAAAAAAGCTTATCCTCATCCACAGTGTTTAGGAAGACAGTAGTTCACAACATATTCTGCACCTGCTCTACTGTGATGATGGTGGGGGGAGATGAGAAAGAGAGAGAATATGTATTGTGAATCACAGCAGAGTTGTTAAGAATCTTGTAACTAACTCTTTAAAGCTTGTAGAAATTACTTAAGGGTTACCTTCAAAGCCTGTTTGTGAATAAAAATGCAAAGTTAGAGATACAATAAAATTCTGTAGTCCATAGAGTGAAATACAGATAAGTAGTCCAGTAGGAACAAAATTAATTTTTTTTCTGGTTCTTTACCAGCAGGAAGTCACTGAACAGATTTTTTTCAAATTCAGTCAGTCACTGTACTATGCCATTTCCTGAATCTAAAATTATTATAACAAAGAAGCATCTAAGAGATGACTGGTTAGAAATGCTTTGCCAAATCAGCACCTCAAAAGCCTTAGCTAGAAAAGGTGGAATGAGATAGGTCTGTAGTCTCTAGTGACTGGGTCTGATGATTTCTTTAGCGATGGGGGTCACTGACACTTAACAGTAGGTATTTACTAGGCTAACAACCACAAGGGACTTTTTAAGCCTAGCCATGCATCCCAAATCTCTGTCAAGTTCTGGTACCCTTGAAGTGTAAGTAGGGGCTTGTGAGATGAACCATTTACAGGTTGCCTATGTCCATTTGAGACACAGAGTAAGGAAGAATCTTACCAGTCCACTGATTTACATATAGGTTAGCTGATTAATGGCCTCTGTATCTGAAAGATTCTGGTGTGACAAGACTGAAAGTTTAAACATCTGGCATGAAACCTGGTTATCACCTTTAATTACTGTATTTCAATTAATTTATTTTACCAAGGTAGAACACTGATCACAAATAACCAGTTTTGGGTCCTGTCTGTGAGGCAAAGATACAAAAATCAGGAGAAGCAGTAACAATATAAAAAAATTCTAAGTAAGATAGTAACTAGAACTATCAACAGTGTTGTAGTAAATGCATTGAAAAGCACGGAGAAAAAAATGCTAAAATAATAGCAGAGATTAGAAGAGGCTAGGAACCTAAGCATAATAATAGCAACAAACCAGCTCCAGGAACCACAAAAACACAAATAAAACTTTATTACATAAAATCAACAAGCTTTTGCAAGAACATTATCAAGTTGTATAACAGAAAGTAAAAATCCATAATTTAAATTAACAATTGATGCCAGCATTTCATTGGATTAAAGCTATCATATCCTTAATTGTTGGATTTTTAGTTTGAGTTTAATACTATTCATTCTGTTTAGCTCTGGGTATTTCTGTTCTTAGAAAATGTATCTACTTATATTCCACATTAATCATATCACCCCTCTTAAAACGTTCAGGATGTTTTGTAAAACCATAAATCTAAAAACAAAAATGTGTTCCATCAGTCTCATTCTTCTTCTTCTTCTTCTAAAAGTGGGTGTTATTACTCTTAGTCATAAAAAGGTCAAAAATCAAATGAATACCCTAAAAACCATCAGCTCGTCACTTTTAATTTAGCTGTTCCATTCCTTTAATCAAATGGAACTTCTTCAGAAGGTTAACAAGACATCATGTCCTCCAGTAAATATTACAATTACAATTCCAGCCTTTTATTTAATCAAATATGGACACCGTAAAGATGTTAAATATTAATTAATAGATTTTTTTCTTTCTATTTTTTATTTTTATTTATTTTATTTTAACATTTGTTTACCAGGATAGTCCAGCTGGACCACTGGTGTCCATTTTCAGCGGCGTCCTGGGGAGAAAAGCTCCATACATTAGGAAACACACAAGTTATACACAGTATTAATGGAAGAGACAGTTGAGTAACATGCTATAGGATGGCTAATAGTTGTAAAGGATACAAAGTTGCATTACAGTTTATAAGTGTAGCAGTTTCATGGAAAAGTATAGGTACAATATATGTCTCAAGTATTTGAAATGTCAATTAAAAGATATATACTTTAACATAAATATATAACTCTAAGATTATGTAAATGTTTTAATATTTTAACTTACAAAATAGTTAGACATAGTTTAAAAAATAACCTTAACCCTCCACTATTACCTAGTATAGCCTTATATGAAAAACTATGTGAAACTGAAATTTGAAATGTAATTGAAAGCAAAAATAAACATGGCTACTATAATTTGAGTGTGAAAAAGAAAACAGTTTTGAATGACTTAAGAAGGAACAAGGCTATAATGAAACCTGACAAAGGCAGAGGGATTGTCATAATGAACGATTTTTATACTCTAAAAAAAGTTAGATTATTTGAGTGATGGTGAATATTTTACCACAGCCTCTAAAATTGAAGTAAACCTAGCATGTAAGAGAATAAACTGTTGGGTAAATGATTTGGCTACTGAGAATAATTTCTCTGAGCAATTAATTGAAATTTTAATGGTTATAAAACTTATAAAATCTTTGTTGTAACCAAAAAAAAAAACACAGCCAAAACAAAAACACAGCGAATAATTACTTTAGTTAATTGTTATAATAAATACCAATATACAAAAGGTATTAACTTAACACGAGGGCAAACCGATTCCGGCTATGGCTTCATCAGTGCCCTAAAAAACAAATCCAGAAATAATCAGTTATTCATAAATTCCACAAAACATAAATGGGTAACAAACAATTGTATGGAGTTACTATCAATAATTTGGTTGCTAAGATGTGATAATACTGTGTTTAAGATGCTTTGATTTCTTGTACCAAATTTTGCATGTCAATTATAGTCACATTTAACCATACATTCTAATATTACCATGTCCTGAGTTTTAGGGTAGTTGAAAGAAAATCATCTTATGTGCAAGCATTAAGGTCACCAGCTGTTGTTCAGTACAAACTTTTCACATATGAAATAAATTCTGCTGTAAAGTCCTACTACTGAACCACACTTACAGAAACCTGTGATAGGCAGGTTATGCTTATTGCTTGAAATATTCACCCTGTAATATTTCTGCCCTTAGGGTGTTAAACACTATTGATGAATTGCACCCATGTTTAATGTACATAGAGCCCCCCTCTGAATTTTATGGATAATATAATTGACAGTCTAGGAGAGCACTTTGGTCTTAACCAGATTTCTGTTTGTATGATTATATCTATCTGATCACCTATGGTAATAGCTTGTAGTTCTACTAATTTATTGTTAAAACTACAACCATAACTCATAATGGTGCAAACATTATTTATCATCCTGACAAGAACCTACACTCTTATTGACTGGGCTTCAGAAAAAGATTTCAGATTGATTCTTTAATGCCAGCAGAAATCATTACAAGGTCATATTGCACTTTGTATTAGCTCCTTATTTAAATGTGATACATCTCTTTAGACACAAGTCAGTAACCTTGAACCTGTTGACTTTTAGAGTCATATTTTTATCCCACATAAGACAGGATCCCAAACAAATAGACCTTGTCTGATTTTGTAATTATTTTGTACTGATGGTTGAACATTACTGAAGATTTTCAGAATGCAGCCTTAGGGTTAATGATTCCTTTTGTAGACTATAAGTTGTTTGCAAGGTAACATCAACATGTTTTAACGAGTTTCATAAGTTTGGGCAGAGGTGCCCATTACCAGCACTTTCTTCCTCTTATGTTTCTGATGAGGTGATGAATTAATCTCTGCTTCATCCTCAGGAAACCCTTTGTTATTCTTATTTGAAATCAGAGCAGAAGATAACTAAATGCTGAGCACCTAGATATTACCTGAAGAGAGGTGAATGTATTTTCTATAAAAGTTTGATCAGTGCCTATTGATTCCTTGCAGAATATATTTGTGTTTGTCTATACTCTTATAGCTTTATACTACTACTACAAAGCTTAATTACAGTTGCTGGAACACTCACTAGATAATAGGTGGTAAATTAGTGTCAGTGGTAAACTTTTTGCATGTATCTTTACTTTCCTGTATTTACCCTGGCTGCTGCATGACCTTGGCCCTGGAAGCTTGTTCTACTCTCACTACCTGCTATCCTGCACTAAGCCTGATCTCTAAGGATCCCCTCCTGTTAATTTCCAGCCATCCCACCATCAATTTGAAAATTTCTTTTACCCCAGTACTGTTCTTCTCCCAGTCTTAAAGGGTTTCAGAAACTCACTACCTCCTATCCTGCACTAAGGGACCTACCTGATCTCTAAGGATCCCCTCCTGTTAATTTCTAGCCATCCCACCATTGAATCGAGAATTTCTACTACCCCAGTACTGTTTTTCTCCCAGTCTTAAAGGGTTTCGGAAAGTACGTTCCACCCTGGTCCTTCATTAAGATACTTGTATTAACTGTAATTTATCTAAGTATACAAAGTATTATAGCCACTGAGTCAGGAAGCCAGCAGCCAGACTCCTCGCTATCCCTGTAGCAGCTTCTAAACTTAATCCCCCCCCTGAACCCACTATCTGAACTACCTCTACTAGCTATCTATATTATATTTACCTTGTAGTTTTCTGCTCTCTGACCAATAGGTAGCACCCCTATGTATCTGTTAGCTAATGCTCTCTCCTCCATTTTCACAGGTATCATCTCTGAATACTCTCACAGTTTGTATCCCTTGACTAGTTGATTATCTCCCTGCGGCATCTCACTGTTCTTATCCTTTCTCCTCCCACCTTCTAGCTATACTTCATTTTCCTCCTTCCACTCCACTATCCTTCTCTATCTTACATCTATTGTATCACACTGTACTTATCTGTAAATATCTGCCCTGCCTCAGACATCTGCTGGTCTTACATTGTCTCTGTGCAATCTTCCTTCACCTACCCTACACTCTCATTCATACCTGCACCTCCACAGCTCTGTAATTCTCTGCGAACCCCTTCCACTACTCTATTGCACTTTGCCCCTCCCTTATCTACCTGCCCCCTCCTCCCCTATCTCCTCTTCCTCCCACCTCACATCCTGCCCTGAAGGCATATAAGGGGGAAGCCTTTTGTGGCGCCATCTTTACTTTCCCTGTATTTACCCTGGCTGCTGTGTGACCTTGGCCCTGGAGGCTTGTTCTACTGTAAGTAACATACCAGCACATTTTGTTCTTTTTAACATGGCTGCAATTGTAAACTGTCCTTGTAATTATTTATAGTAATGGCATCAGGTTTTTTAGCCGCTAGCACCTCGCTAACTGTGTATATTATTAGAGTAATGGTATCAGGATTTTAGCTGCTAACACCTCGCTAACTGTGTATATTATTAGAATAATGGTATCAGGATTTTAGCCGTTAACATCTCGCTAACTGTGTATATTATTAGAGTATTTTTCTCTCCTTATACTTTGTGGTATTGTTTGTGCACACTGGCAAGTATAAAATGTTGACAGACTATGTCTATGATATCCATATAAGGGGAAGGATTTAAATATAAGGGGAAGGATTTAGATATACCCTTTAAATAACCAGGTGTCTGAGTGTTTTCAGTCGTACAAAATGGCTACATTAACTAGCGGTGACTCCCACGTGGATTCTTACATGCTACTCTGTGCATCCTGATATGCTGCACTACTCGTGGAGTCTATAATCACTAGACACCCTGGCTCTTAATGTTAGTGAGGTTCTGAATTAGGAAGTGTATAATGAGAAGCGCACAAAGTTTTCTCAGGTATTTTTATGTAGTTTATCTGGTCTCTAAGTCCTTTAATCACTCGCGGATGCTGCTACAATCACTCCATCTTTGCTTTTACCTAGGTGTTTTGTTAGCATCGTAATGTGATACAACTGTAGAAACTTGCGAGTGCAGTTTTACCGCGATTTACTATGGTGTGTACCCTACATATAAGGTAAATTTAAACACTTAATATAAGGTTAATCCAACTGCTTCTAGCCATTACATATAAGGATAATTTATAAGGTTAATTTAATCGCTTTACATAAGGTTAATCTAACTGCTTCTAGACGTTACATATAAGGATAATTTTAACCCTAAATATCTTGTTAATCTAACTGCTTCTAGCCATTGTACTGGGTTAATTACTCTAAGTATTCTGTACAGAATTATGTCTTCCCAAATGCGAGTACTGTGTAGTTTTACTATCAACTATCTTTGTTAAGGCTGTATATTAACATAGAGTGGTAATTTACGGCACGTTTTGTATGATGTACCTATGTTACAGTTTGAAATGCTTAAATAACTTGGGAGTGTAATATTTTTGTCACTATCGACTAGTATTCTCCTAGCATTCCTGTCATCATTTTTGTCAGGCAATCTATAGCAGCTTAGTCATTTTTTTTAAAAGCGTTTAGCAATATTATACTATATCTTATGACCTGGCCACATAGCTGATGCAGAAAAGCCGTTTTTTTTCCACTAACATAAGCAGGTTTTAGTTTATCTTCTTGACTACTCATAATATAGTACATTGAATGGAATCCAATTAATCCACGGTGCCTGCATATAACTATATGTTTTTTATGTCTCAGAACCCATTTGGAAATATTTTATTTTTAGGCTTAGTTCATATCCTGCTTGGACAGACTGTATATTCTGCTTGAACTGTGTCACCTTGAATGTTTTAATATTATTGCTTGAACTGTAGCTTACCCTGACTGTTTTATTATTACTGCTTGAACTGTGTCTTATCCTGTTTGTCTTAACAATACAGCACATCACTCATACTTATTCTTTTTTATCTTTCACATTTTTTCCAGCTCACTACCTCCTATTCTGCACTAAGGGACCTACCTGATCTCTAAGGATCCCCTCCTGTTAATTTCTAGCCATCCCACCATTGAATAGAGAATTTCTACTACCCCAGTACTGTTTTTTCTCCCAGTCTTAAAGGGTTTCGGAAAGTACGTTCCACCCTGGTCCTTCATTAAGATACTTGTATTAACTGTAATTTATCTAAGTATACAAAGTATTATAGCCACTGAGTCAGGAAGCCAGCAGCCAGACTCCTCGCTATCCCTGTAGCAGCTTCTAAACTTAACCCACCCTGAACCCACTATCTGAACTACCTCTATTAGTTATCTATATTATATTTACCTTGTAGTTTTCTGCTCTCTGACCAATAGGTAGCACCCCTATGTATCTGTTAGCTAATGCTCTCTCCTCCATTTTCACAGGTATCATCTCTGAATACTCTCACAATTTGTATCCCTTGACTAGTTGATTATCTCCCTGCGGCATCTCACTGTTCTTATCCTTTCTCCTCCCACCTTCTAGCTATACTTCTTTTTCCTCCTTCCACTCCACTATCCTTCTCTATCTTACACCTGTTGTATCACACTGTACTTATCTGTAAATATCTGCCCTGCCTCAGACATCTGCTGCTCTCACATTGTCTCTGTACATTCTTGACCTGTTCTTCCCTCTCCGCTCGCCCTGCGGGCTCACTCTGCTCCCCTACCCTACCCCCAATTCCCATACACCCCCAGTGCTGTTAACCTCATACCCCGGTATCCACACCCCCTTCCCCTCTTTAACCTATCAGTGCCTATTACCACTTAATAGCCGCACCCTCATCCTAACCACTCCTCAATTAGCTTCTCACCTTTAACTTCTCTCCATCATCTCTGCACATTTATTATCCTGTACTGGTTGCACTATATAACTTTCCTCTCCTACTATTACCCCTATTTTAGCTTTTATTAAGCACTCTCCCTTCTCATACTACACGTCCTTACCTATAAATCCTAATGGCCTCACTACAGAAAACTATATACATAACTCTTTTACTCTTAACTACTATCCTAATTTCTCTATCTATACCCTATGCACTAACCTTCTATGAACATTTTTTCTGTCTGAACATCACCACCCCTGCCAACAAATGAATTCACATTCTCACACAAACTCCCTCAATCACATAAACATTACCTCCACTTCTATCTATATACTTCCAAAGTATCATAGATCAGCCCATATCTTTTATCTCTATAATAAGAAAACCCTGATTAACTATAACAAACTCTTAAAGTCTATACAAAAACATCAACAACATCTTCTATTAGATGGTGATATTCACCCAAACCCTAGCCCCAACATAACAATTCACAAAGACCCACAAAACCTAACATCCCATGCTATCCTTACACCAAAAAGACCTTCAAACACACTCTTAATAGCTCACCTCAACATCCGTAGCATTAACAACAAAATTACCCATCTACATTCACTCTTAGAAGTGCATACATTTGATATCCTCTGTATTACAGAAACATGGCTAAAGCCTACAACTCAAGACCAAGAAATTACCCCTCCTGGATATAACATCCTGAGATGTGACCACAAGACAAAAAAAGGAGGAGGAGTAGCCATTCTGTATAAATCAGAACTTCAGGTCTCATCCTTTAATGTGTTCCTACCCCTAGATACTAATGCAGAAACCCTTACTGCTAAACTTCAAATCAACAACTCAAAATCTATCTACATAATGTGTGCCTATCTTCCCCCCCGGAAATAATATCAATACTCTTGAAAACATCCTTAGCTGCCTTACTACTCATCTACCTCAGGAAACCATTGTCCTAGGTGATTTTAATATAGACTGGGCTACCTGTAGCTCCCCAAATCCTATCTCCCACATAAATCTATACGTTTTTTCCCAAATAATTACCTCCCCTACTAGAATCCATAAACCAAGTGGTAAAGAAACTACCCTAGACTGGATCCTTATAAACAGCCATCCTAATACATATAAATCAGGTACCCTTCCAGGTGATATGAGTGACCATGTTCTAACTTATTCAATTAAACAAAAAACTCATAGCCCCAATGATAATATTTACAAAACCTCTCTCTCTAAAAAACATTTTCATCCAGACAGCTTCCAAAATGAACTCAAAGCATGTGACTGGTCCCTACTGCATCATCTTCAACTAGATGAAGCGGACACCTACTTTAATACTAGAGTCATACAGATCCTAGATTACCATGCCCCCTCTTGCTCCAACCAAGTAAGAACAAAAATTGCCCCATGGCTCACAAAACAAACCAGACAAAAGATCCTCCTACGAAATAAAATCTGGGCTAAATGGAGAGCCTCTAAAAGCCCAACAGACCACCTTCACTTTAAACAACTACATAATGCAACCAAAAAAGACATTTTACTAGACAAAAAAAATTTTACCTGCACCTCCAACAAACCCATCAGCAAAAACCACAAAAGTTCTGGTCAAGCATTAACAAATGACTTCAACCAGGACACTCTAAAATTCCCGCCCCAACAGGTATCCCTTATACTAACTCTAAACAAGATGCTGATGCCATCAACAACTACTTCACTGACGTCATTCAAACTCTAGCTAACACATTACCTCCTATTAGCACTAGCCCATCTAACACTTCAAATATCCCAGTCCCTACCTTCCATTTACAACCAGTACCTACATCCCTCATTTGCACCCTCCTACAAAAACTTAAACCAGGCACCCCTTCTGCTGACTGTCTTCCAGCAGAATACCTGCAGATTGCTGCCACAGCCATTGCCTATCCCATTTCCATCCTTATTAATAAGACAATTACAGAAAGCACAATCTCATCCATATGGAAAGTCTCCCATATCATTCCCCTACATAAAGGCGGTGCATCTACTGAACTTTCTAACTTTTGACCAATTGCCTTACTCTCTCCAATAGCTAAAATAATGGAAAAATGTGTACATTGACAATTACTACACCATCTCCTCCAAAATAATCTACTTGCTAACTGCCAGCATGGTTTCAGGCCTCACCATAGCACTACTACTGCCCTCCTATCCTTTTCTGACTCTATAAACAAACATCGTAATAACAACTGTCTTTCCTCTGCACTATTCATTGACCTTTCAAAAGCATTTGACATGGTTAACCATCACCTACTTATGGACAAACTAAAAGCCCTATCACTTGATCCACAATCATTACTCTGGTTAAAATCCTATCTGGAAAACAGGCACCAAGCAGTGCTGTGGGACAATAATCTTTCTACACCCCTCTCTGTCAACATTGGAGTATCTCAAGGCTCTATTTTAGGCCCTCTTCTCTTTTCAGTTTATATTAATGATCTAAACGCCAAAATTCCCCAAGCCACCTGCATACAATATGCAGATAATTCTACTTTAATATGCACAGCCAAGTCCCCAACCTCTCTCCAGAACCTCACCCAAACAGTATTTAATATTGTTGAAAATTGGTTCATGCAAAATTGTCTCCTCCTGAACCCCAAAAAACCAAAATTACTGCTTTTTGCTCCTACCCTAAAGTCACCACAAATTCACTTCACAGTAACTTCCAACAATGGAACTAGCATATCCCCTGATACTTCAACTCGTCTCCTGGGTATTACTATTGACCACAACCTTAACTTTGACGATCACATTAATACTACCATAAAATCTGTCAACAGAAAACTTGGCTCTCTTTATAGAATCAAGCACTTCCTTACGCCATTAGCTAGAACCACTATTGCCCAGACCCACCTTATCTCTACCCTACTATATGCTTCAGCCATATATACCAATCTATCCAAAAACAACCTCAACAACCTTGCAACCAGCTACAATAACATAGCTAGATTTGCCACTGGCGCCCCTTTTAGAACCCACCACTGCCACAACCTTAAACAATTGGGATGGTTAGAACTGCAGAACCAACTTCAATGTCAACAACTTACTATGACCCAAAAAATCCTTCACCACCCTAATAATATCCCAATCCTCTCTAGCCTTATTACCCCATACAAAAATTTAGCAACACTACGCTCAGCTAATAAACTTCTAGTCTCAACTACTAAACCTAACAACAGAGCTGGGGACTCACTTTTCTCTAATACAGTGGGAAAAAGCTGTAACGAGCTTCCAAGTGAACTTTTGACTCTTTCTTCTACACTGCTTTTCAAAAATCGCCTTAAAGAATACCTTAAAACACATTGGCTTTGTCCCTGCTCTAACCCTGACTAATACTTCTCTCCTCAATCATGCTCTCCTCATGCTTTGCTAACCTTTTGTACATGGATGCTGACCTGAACTAACCAGTTATTTAACATCCCACTAGTATCTAACAAGTTTCCCTTTTTACTACTTTATAAGAATCTTTATATTAGCTTTACAAAAAAAATGGATTCTGTATAAGTTTTTCCATATTTAGAACTTCAACAATGTTCTACTGTTATCTTATTATTGTATAAATTGTACGTTATGCTGTAAGTTATGTTGTTACCTGTGCTTGGAGCTTTTCTCCCCGGGCCTCTACTGAAAATGGACATGTATCCAGTTAGACTAGCCCGGTCAACAAATGTAAAATAAATAAAAATAATAAATATTGTCTCAGATATCCTCTAACAAGCTTCAAATGCAAAAGTTACCTAATGCCTCCATCTGTAGGGTTGGTAGAGGCCGGTTAAATCTGTGTATCAGAAAACAAGTGGTGCAGCTTTTGTTAAAGTGGTGATTGACTGAAGCAGCAACCAGTCTCAAAGGTTATATTTTTACTTAGCTACTGGGTACAAGTAAACCCACTCTTAATGAAAGTTGAATAAAAGGTAATTCCTTCAGCTTTGTACTGTAATGGCTAAGAACAGAGTTCATACAAAGGGAAAATATTATTAATTTAAGTCTGATAACTCTCTGACCACATATGTAAAACAGAAAGTTGAGTAAATACGTACATACATACATACATACATACATACATACAAATGTTTCAAGCACAGGCATTAATGCCCTTGTAGCTTGCTAATATACCAAAACACTTGTTCACATAATAAATGCCCAGGCTGTTCTTAAAAATATCTAAACTAGTACTTGGTTTAATGTAATTTGGTAGTCTGTTCCAAGCATCAGCTACTCTGTAAGAGAACCAATTAGTACACTTCTCATTCCTATAGAATCTTCTACATAGGTTATCTGATGATTCTCTAGTACTTTTTGATAACTCCAAACATTCCCAGAAGTAGTTGTCCCTAAATTCCCTATATACCTGAATAAGATCTCCTCTTAAATATCTGTAAGAGACAGTATAAGTTCAGATATTTTAGTCTTTCATAATAACTTAGATTTTCACATCCATGGATGCCCTTAGTATTTTTCCGCTGTACTCTTTCCAGTTTATTCATGCTTGTTTTCCTGTAGGGTTTCCATATTGTTATTCCATACTCAAGTTTGGGTATAATGTAACTAACAAACAATGACTTCATTATGTCTGATTTCCTAGACTTTATAAATCTTTCTATACAACCTATACTTCTATAACTATCATTAGCCAATCAGTTGATATGATTAGAAAAACTCATAGCTGAATCTACCCATATACTCAGGTCCTTAAACGAGTCTACAGTTTCAATCACTGTGTGCTGTATTAAATATTCACCTTTCAGTTTATGTATCCCAAATCTCATATGCTTAGTTTTTGATGTATTTATCAACATATTATTCTCCTGTAAACAAATGGTCAATTTAGTCAAATTATTTTGCAGACATGCCTTATCTGTAACACTTGTAATAAGTTTACCCAGTTTCAGATCATCAGCATATGGACTATAGAACACTTCAGATGAAAAAGTAAGGTCTGAAAGATACAATCTAAACAAGTAAGGGCCTAGGGCAGAGCCCTGTGGGACACCTTGACTGTAACCAAGGATTTCACCTGTACAGTTGGTGTGTGATATTTGCCTTGTCCTATTTTAAGCCATGCAGTTATCCATCTTTTTAACAGTACATCAATACCTAGTTGTACTAATTTATTGATTAGTGTTTTGTGGTGGTGGTGCTGCGGTAGCGCTGTTGCCTCACAGTAAGACGTTGTCCCGTTCGAGTCTCAGCTAGAGCGTCTTCTGTCTGGAGACATGCGTGAATAGGCGTACCTTCGTTGAAGGTTGTGCGTCAGGGCTGGCAACTCGGCAGGTAAAAATTTACTGCCAATCATTAGCGGACTGGAGTTCTGCTGTGGCAACCCCTAACCGGGAAAAGCCGAAAGACACAACAAAAAAAGTGTTTTGTGTGTGACCCTGTGAAATGCTGAAGTTAAATCTATATAAATCACATCACAGCACAATTTTTCATTCATAGCTGTTATTATATTGTTATAGAACATCATGTTACAGGTAAATGTACTAAAACCAGTGTTAAATCAAAATGGTTATATTTATCTCTAACAAGCTGTTGTAAATTGATATTGAAGTGTTATCAGTATTACCCTGAAAGCCTAAACCATGCTTTGTAGTAAACAGTAAAACATTACAATCATGGCTTCATTAAGCCAACTTATATGAGCAATGAATCCCTCCTGTTGGCTTAAGCTATACAGTACCCCTTAACTTACACATCAAAACTTTTTTTAACAACACAGTTGTCACTTATTATACGACAAAACAACCTCTCACCACTGCATTGCATAGGTAAAATACTAAAAAATACTCAGAGAAGCAACACCACTCTAGTAAGATTGCTGGTAAAAAGGCAAACTACAAGTGAAACTAAGGAAAGCAAAATCACTGTCTGCTTATGAAATTGCACTCACACACACACACACACACACACACACACACACACACACACACACACACACATGTATATATACAGAGAAAATCCTCTGATTGTCCAGTGTTAGAATCATAGAAGTGAAAAGGTTGAGAACAGCTCTCATTTGGGACTTGAGCATTCCATGCTGTTGTCACTACTGCTCAACCAATAAGCGCATCTGGATAGATAGATGTTAAGTTTTTCCTTATAAGCCTTGTTCTTTTAGCTACAAAAATCTCATCACAGTGTTTAAGATGATGTAAATGTTAAAAAGGAAACAAATATTTGATAAAGACATAAATGATTATGATTGGGTTTCCAATCGTAACCGGTATATTATATGTTTGAGATATGGATGCCAAAAAATTCATTTTAAAACTGACAGATGGATATGATCAGAAACACAATCTTAATTCTCTGAACTGCATGTTGCTTTATCTATTCCATGCACTACCAGTCACATAAAAAAAGTGTAGAGTGCAAAGTGTTGCACTGTCTTTCAAACCCTTTGAAAGCTGATAAAATGCTTTGGTTCTTCGGGGAAAAACAGTGTCTACACTCTCTGAAGCATGAAGAGCTTTAAAAGCTGTTACACACTTCATTCTGCTACACACTTTGTTTGTAACTGCGATAAAGTTCAGACAGCTTTTAAAAACTGTTTTATCTTTTGCTGCTGTTCTTTGCTGGCCAGCAATGTATCCAGCTTGAGAACCAATCTTAACATTGCTTAGTGTTGCTTAACATGCTTTTGTTAAGCACCTGCTAAGATCTGTTGCAATTGGGCTTTGTGCTAGGGAAGAGCTTAACAAGTTTCATTTTCCCAGTTTCAGAGCTTAAACTTGATGCTCCATAAATTATTATTACTCTCACCATTCAGATGACTACTTCAGGCTTGCTAGTCTCAGGTTCCTAGTTAGCATCATTATACAACAACAAAGCAATGTCTTTTGGCTTCTCCCATTAGGGGCCACCACAGTGGATCACCAGTCCGCAGATTGATTGGCAGTGGAGATTTTATGGTGTCGAGTTGCCAGCCTGGCACCCAACCTTCACAGAAGACACACACACACACACACACACACACACACACACACACACACACACACACACACACACACACACACACGCACCTACCTTCACGTCTTTAAAACTCACTCGACTGAAGGGAGGACATGCAGACTCTACACAGAAGATGCTCCAGCTGAGAATCAAACCAGAGAACCTCTTGCTGTGAGGCGACAGCACTTAATCGTTGCATCACCGCTGCATCATTAATTATACAACAACAACAACAGGTCAAATAAAAGTAGGAACAAGAACAGTAAAAGGAAAGAAGTTAACAAACAGCTGAGTCAATGCTCCAAAAATCTCTGAGTAGCTCCCAGTTCACAGTACTAAACAGGTACACATAAGGGATTTTTGACTGAACAAAGAAAACTAAAAATGGCAGAAAGACGATGCTCCAGAAAGCTCTAAGAGTTGTTCTCAGTTCCTGGTGTGAAACAGTTACACACCATGAAAAACTTACTGCAGTAATAAAACTTAAAGCAAATATAATCTAAGTAAAAAGGCAGCAGAGTAAATACACTAATTCACAAGTCTCTTGCGTCAAACACACATCAGGGAAACTCCACCATGCAGCCACTCAGTCACTATGGGGCTTACTTTTATAGCCTCAGGCCCATAAAGAATGTTGCTAACAGTAGGACAAATAAAAGCGAGAAAAGTAAAAGTAAAAGAAAGAAGGCAATAGTTAGCAGGGCCATGAGCAACATTCCCATATTCTTAAAAGATCTTTGAGTGCTCCCAGTCAGTGATTCCAGTTACACATACACAGATGCTTGACTGCACTAATAAGACTAAAAAATATAATGTAAATAATAACTATCAGCAGGATGAACACACTAAATCACATTTTCAGTCCCTGGTGTCAAATGCTCCAGAGACAATGTACTGTGCTGTACCAAAGAATGTGTCATAAAAATTGCCTTAAGATTCTCCTTTATTGGTTACAGTTATTTATTCTCTCCATAATGCTCTTCAGCTTTTTGGAGCAGTATCCAGTTAATTTTTTAAAACAATGTTTTGCACAAAGGTTCTTGTGTTCATTCTTTCTTGTTACAAAACAGTTTTGTTACAGAGATTCCTTTCACAGTATTTGGCTTTATGTTCTAGTCTTACTAGTTTAAGTGCATGTAGTTAAATTTTCCTTTTTTCTTTTTTTGATGGTGTGTTTAACATACTGGAAGGACAATTAACAGTAGTAGGACAACATTTGTGGTTCTTTTTCCATCTTACCAGGTACAGAGCAAGTTATTCAGTCTAGCTGTACTTTTTTCCCTTAGAGTCAAATGGTCAGAATGGCACTATTCACAAGATCATTATTCATTTGAATTAATCTACTCACAGTTGAAACAGAAGTTCAGTGTTTTATGTTTTCATTTATCTGTTTATTTTAATGGCATTGTATTGACAGACTCTGAGGGGGAGTGACATTCCTTTTTTATAGGTATGGATTTTTTAATCACATTTATTGCAGAATTCAGTTTTGGTGTATCTCAGTTTCTTTCCCCACAATCATCAAATAATTTATTTCCCCCCACAGTAGGTGTGTATTTATTTATCTGCTCCTTTGGCTTTAACACACACACACACACACACACACACACACACACACGCACGCACGCACGCACACACACACACACACCTATATAAAATGTGTATGTGTTTATATAATGCTTATTTACAGGCAAAAGGCACATGGACTGCTGCATATGCAACCTGACTGACCTGCACATTGCTTGCCATGTGGGCTTTCTAGGCTCAGTCTGCAGGTAATGTTTAACCTTTTGTAGGTTTTGCTAATACAGTTTGGTTGAGCTGCCTTCCTTCCACCCAATATGGGTGGACTGCCTTCCCTTCATCCATAATATGTGCACTGCTTTCCCCCCACCCAGGATGGGTATTCTGGCATCAGTAACTCTCTCTCTTCCTTGCCACCTTATCATCATGACATCAGTGCTGCTATTCAGTCTGGATTATTGTCGGAGCTTAATCCTCAGTAATGTTCTTTAGGTTATCTATCTCTTCTCCATCTTGAATACTTCCTGTTTTTGATTCCTTTGTATGCACTTGGACATGCTTCATCCACTACTGCCACAGCTTTTAACCTGCCAGCATCACCACTACTGTTACATAGCTGGAAAGAAATCTTCCAATGTACGCTCAAGTCCCTAAGATATGCATCCAGCTAGTTCTTCAGACCATGTGTATCATTCCAGATCTGTAAGGTGATCCCTTTTAGATCCTTTAACCCAATTTGTGTATTCCAGAGCAGTCATATGTTAAGCTTATGAAATACAAAATTAATAAAGAAAACATTTCTGGGTGACATTAACAATGAGTCAACAGTAAATCACTAGGAAATGGATGTAAATTTCTACTCACACTTTATAAGGCTGGATTAAGGTAATTCATTGCATTTTTGAAGTGGAATTAGCAATGCTGGACTTCCACAGTAGCAATACTAATCTCCAGAATATGGCAGTGCAACATTCATACCTTGAACAATATTGACTGATAATTCATTTAAAAATATTCTGCTTAGCTCATTTAGAAGACTGTGTGCAAAATCAGTAACTATTCCCTTTATTGTGCATTTCAGCTAAGCCTTCTAAGCCGTTTTATGATCCCTAACCTCCTTTCCAGGTTTACCTACTTAATTTAATTACATCTTCTTTACTGTTTTTCCTTTTCTTCTATCAGGCATTTGTAATATTTCTTCAGTTATTTAGAATATGGAATAGAGCACATTTTCTTTCTTACTTCATATCAATCCTAAATAAAAGTTTTTGGTTTTGCTAAAAGCTCCAAGAAAAAGAATACTCATATAACTTCACCTTGATTTTTCTTCATAAAATGTAATGATATAAAAATTTGTGCTATGCATTGTTAATAGATAAACCTTGGTATAAGTCTTATCTGTCTGACCCATGATAAAACACTGAAGCTAAGAATGGATCCATCAGTATCAAAGCACTTTATCAGTAACATGGGAAAAAAAGCAAAATAATAAAAAATGTTTTGCAGGGGAAGCACCCCTGCACCCCACTGGGGGCTTCACTTCTCTCATTTAAATATACCAACTTCATAGCTGCACAGCTGGAGAAACATTAAACAGAATGAAGCAGGTAAATTGATCCTATACTGATTCTGCTGTATCCCACTCCCAATAACACTAGTATCAGACTGCAATTGCAGTTGTTCACATAAGTGATCCACCAAATAAGCATACATGTTGTGTCTTTCGGCTTTTCCCAGTTAGGGGTCACCACAGCAGAACTCCGGTCCGCTAATGATTGGCAGTAGATTTTTACATGCCGAGTTGCCGGCCCTGACGAACAACCTTCAATGAAGGTACACCCATTCACGCATGTCTCCACACAGAAGACGCTCTAGCTGAGAATCGAACAGGACAACATCTTACTGTGAGGCGACAACGCTACCGCAGCACCACCAGCGCAGTTCCAAATAAGCATACATAACAATGTAAAATACTCCCCCTACAGAAAAGTTAGGAACCATCAAAACTACTCTATCTATATAAAGTCACTTTATAAACAGTGTATAAAAAACAACTTTAATACTATTGGCAATCAAGTTTCATTTGCATTCAAAAAGTGCTTTATTTTTACTGTATCTGACAATAGTGGACCCATTAAAGCCACTTGGTCCCTATCTGTTTTCCTCTGAAATTCGCTATGTAGTGAAATCAGGCCAAGATTAAATATATTGGAAGAAATACCTTACAAGAATAGCAGTGAATATACTGACCTTATTGACTGTTTAGATAACATTGTAACCTAACAGCCAAAGTGAACACCAGGTTCACTTGAAGAACTTCACACCTGCCAACTTAGGTGTAGCATCATCAAGCAAACAATAATGCCTGACAGAGTGGTCATTATTGGGGAATTAATGGACTGATAACTTAAAGAAATGAGCGCGCACTAGAAGAATAGCAGTACAGGGACAGATATTTAATAATTGCAGTAATGAAACATAAGGAAGATATCCAAAATGGCAGATATATCTGCACAACCGTTTATTCCACAATTAAAAACATGCGATAAAAAAAACACACTAAGTGCTTTCGTCCCGGTTAATACTATGGGACTTCTTCAGAGTGTGTTACCCATATCTCAAGCTAACATATAAATACTGTTTTCTTTTTAACTAAAAACTCCACCCACAAAAGCAATTACAGGTACATTTAAAAAAACATCTTGAATGAATAAATGTTTCTTTAAAAAAACAATAAGCACAATAAGAAAGAAGTTGAGTTAATCACAGCAAAAAAATACATTTTAAATTGTTTGTTTGTTTGTTTGTTTGTTTGTGTCTTTCGGCTTTTTTCCCGGTTAGGGGTCACCACAGCGGAACTCCGGTCCGCTAATGATTGGCAGTAGAGTTTTACGTGCTGGCTTGCCGGGCCTAATGCACAACTTTCAATAAAGGAACGCCCGTTCATGCATGTCGCCACACAGAAGATGCTCTAACTGAGAATCGAATGGGCAACGTCTAACTGTGAGGCGACAATGCTACAGCAGCACCACCATGCAGAAATACATTTTAAATACATGTACACATTACAGGCATCCACAAGTAGCATTTAAATATTCCTTTAAAAACACAAACTTAGTATGTAATATATTATCTAGTGAAGGCTTTCATTTTTAACAGGCACATAATAGATACTACTTCATTTAAACCAGGCAAGCAATAGGAATTAGTTGTTATCTGCCATTCAAGTTCTTTACATTCTAATATGATTTTCCATGGCCCACCTCTTGGATCACTTTCTAAATACCCTATAATAAAAAAAAAAATTAAAGGAATGGCCAGGGTTATTACTAATATGTTAATAGAGAGCATTATTATAGGTTCATAGGTTGGTAAGAGGCTATCGGCCCTAGGGCCTATACAAGCCTAGCCATAACAATTTCCTGGCCATTCTTCCCACAGTATTTACTTCCCTGGACCCCTGTCTAGCAGGGTGACTGATGTAATCCCCCGGGTGAATTTCTTATCTCCCATCCAATCATCAAGGTTCCTTTTAAAGAGGGCCAAAGAGGTGCTCTGTTTGACATGTATGGGCAGTCTATTCCAGAGTCTGGGAAGTCTCTGGGTCAGGAACCTATCCCTCCAGCATGTTTTGTTCATTGTGATGACAAGGTTTAGATCCCTGGAGCGTGTGTCTCTGAGGGATTGGGATTTCTTTAAGTGTAGCATTTCCAACAGCTCTGGGTTTGACATGGCCTTGTATGTTAAGCAGAGATCGCCTCTGAGTAGACAATATGTGACAGAGTATAGGTGGAGTTTTTTTAGATGGTCAGCATAGGGCATCTTACAATTTTTGTTTTTTACTATCTCTCATGTGTTCATATTTTCTGTCCCTTAAGGCTCTTTCTGTTTTTCCAGTATAGAAAGTGATGCACTGTTGGCACATATCAGCATGCTCTACTTTTTAGTATCACACGAGCACCATTTGAGAATAACAGTTTGCCAATTTCCAAACACCTGAATACAAGTGGCTTCAAGAATATGTGGGCATTGTGAATATCTACCACATTTAAACATTTTATCATTCCTTTTATTTCTGGACCATAGTTGTCCTTTTTCAAGGAAATCCTTGAAATTACAGTCCTTTCTAAATGTAAACATAGGCACAGAACCTATCTTGCCTTTGTCAAAGTTACCGTCATCAAATAATTTCTAGTTATTGGTTATGATGTCCCTAATAACCTCAACATCTCTGTTACATATAACAATGCATCTTTTATCATATACATGCCCATCGTGGTTGTTGTAGGATCCTACACCATCATCAAATCCCAACAAAGGCTTATAGAAACCATTCTTTCTTTTTATAACTATTTTATTTTAAATACCCCCCCCAAGAAATTATCTAGGCTACCCCCTCTTTAACAGCATATCCTTCAATTTTTCTATGTCTAGTAAGAAGGTATCCAACTCAGATTCCATTCTTGCCAGTCTTATTAAATGGCATTTAACAATGGCCTTTTATGATGTAGGGGGTGACAGTTATCAAAGAATAAAAGGGAAGTAGAGTAGGTAACCTTCCTGTACAGACTGGACACAAACCTCTTTTTAGTATAATCTTTCTTGAGTTCCACATTGAGATAACATAAGGTATCAGTCAAGGTATTTAGTGTGAATTTCAAAAATTCAGTAGATTCAGTAGAATTATTAATAAACGTAAAAATTTCACCCAACCTTGACTCGGAATTGTTCCAAAAAATAACAATATCATCCAGGAAATGACCATACAATGTCCAGCTTTATTCAAAGCCAGACCTAAAAAAACATGTTTTTTTCCCAGTAGGCCAGAACTATATTGGCAAAAATAAGGGTACATTATGCCCCCATGATCACTCCATGGGTTTGCCTATAGATCAGCCCTTTAAAACAGATATAATTATTTTTTTAGCACTAATTCCATTAAAATCCTAATGACCTCAATGCTGTTACTGTAAAGCCCAGAACTTTGACTTCCTGTAGAAGGGTGCTGCCCATTAGACCTTCATGGGGTATAATGAATATGAACAAGATGGCAATTCTTCCAAGTGCATTACATCCTGTGCATGTGCTCCATTTGGACTTAAAAGGGGTTTTAGAGCATTCCTAAAATATTTTCTTTGACACAAGAGACTTGGTAAAAATTATTGTGTGTTACTTGCAGGGTAAGGTAGCTCTCCATAAGTTTTATTTCTGTTATGTGGTGTTATATTGGAGCACTGCACTCCTCTTGGGGGGGGGGGTCATATACTTAGTTAATAAACCTCATTAAGCTATCTGCTGTCCATTCTGTTGACTCTAAGACTGAATTATCTCCTTATCTGAAAATATGTTTCCTGATAGCAGCATACAGAGCTTTGCTCCTTCCAGCAGTCCTTGAGGTACAACCTTATGTGTGTGGATGAAAAAGGGCATCAATCTTAATTTGAGCCATTCATTTTATTGTTGTAAGCATTCTTGGCTGAGTGGACAACTTGTTAGTCTGGGAAATTATGATAGATAACATAATTAATCCTTTAGGCAGTTATAGCCTTAGTTCCCTATCTGAGGGTTGGCACATTTAAGGCCTTTCAGCTATCCTATATGTTCTTTTCTGTTCTGTTCCAGATATTACTGAAGGATGTTTTTTTTGTAATTAGCAATTCACTGCCAGCCTTTTGAATAAGAGGGTTAGAGGAAGATTACAAAGGTCTGTTGTGAACATTTGATCTCCTCCAGTCAGCTAAGTAGGGTATTTGTTGGAGAAGTCTGCTGTAGCTTGTCTTACACTGCTCATTCTCTGGTGTATGGCCTTGAGGAACTTGCCAACATTCAGACTGAAACTCATTTGGCACAATGTTTACTCTACACCGCAGATGTTAACCATGTCCTGTCCAAGTGCTTTGACTGTCTAAAGTATACATCTGCTGATTTGGATTATTTGTATTTGATATGGAAATGATCACAGGTCCCCTTTGGAATGATATTCAAGGGATGATAGGCAGCAAAGAAGTTGCATATATAATTTTTCTTTTTCTGTTTGTTCAGCAGTTCATAGGTGTTGGAAACAAGTACACAGTCCCACATTTTTTTTGTTGACTTCAGTTGTGTCGCATAATGTAAGAACTGCTTGTTTGTGGTAATTCCTGTACCCCAGAGTGCATGTGAAGGAGAGAATCTAGCAGTTCTGCTGGATGCCATGATTATAAAGAAAAAATATTCTTACTTGTGGTTAATTAACTTTCCTTTCCACTTATTCTTACTGTATTTACCTTTGTGTTTTCTGTTGGAATGTGTTTGGGTACTCATTGTCAATCACCTTCTGTATGTTTCTCTCTCATGGCTGTATAGCTGTATCCAGATAAAGCATCTTGTGTTCTTGGCATTAACTATTACAAGACTTATTTTTGCAGATTTTCTTTCTAGATGAGTGCTGATATACCCATGGTGTTGAAGTGTGGCTGGTTTGGGCTTGAAGAAAAATGTTTGTAATTTAGTGAGGAATTTTAGTTGTGCTTTGTGCTTTCATATCAAATGTGGTGTTTAGCATGAGCATCATACATGTTGAGATAATGTACAGTGCTGGAGTTAGCAAATTAGGACTACTACTATAACTGGCGTTATGGGTTTGTGTGGTCTACATTTAATTTTAGGTTAAGGGTTAGAAATCAAGCTTGCATGTGAATTAGTACAGCTTGGAGTTGAAGGAAATTACTCTTGCTCACTATTTTTTGTATAGCTCTGTTAGATGCATCAAAGCTTTGGATATTTATTTTAATAATGCCTGGTAGGACACTGCCAGTATTGTTACGAAAAATGGGAAATAAACTGTTTCTGACTTTTGTCTTTGCTTGCATCAATCAGGACACTAGACACACAATACTTAAGACCAGATGTTCAGCAGGAAATCTGAAAGGTGAGATTATCCTGGGAATTCATTAAAGGACCTAGACTCACACTAAAAAGGCTCTGGCCCCACGATTTGATATTTTGTGATTTAGAGACAAGTTTTTTGTGATGAAGACCTCATTGTCTGCTAATTTGCATGTCTCTAAATCACAGTTAATACTGCAGTGTGCAGAAATAGTGCTGATCTGCACATTGTGGAAGGAAACTGCTGCTCATGTAGGCACTGGCATTCCCACAGCAGTCACTCTGTCACATACACAAATAGATGTTCAAACATGTGCATGTTTGCACATGTGTGTGCACACTCAAGCACACACACACACACACACACACACACACACACACACACACACACACACACACACACACACACACAAATACACGTTCAAACATGTGCATGTTTGCACGTGTTCACACTCAAGCACACACACACACACACACAAATACACGTTCAAACACGTGCATGTTTGCGCACTACTCAAGTACACACACACACACACACACACACACACACACACACACACACACACACACACACACACACACACACACACACACACACACACACACACACACACACACACACACACACACACACACAAACACACAAATACACGTTCAAACACGTGCATGTTTGCGCACGACTCAAGCGCACACACACACACACACACACAAATACACGTTCAAACATGTGCATGTTTGCACATGTGTGTGCACACTCAAGCACACACACACACACACACACACACACACACACACACACACACACACACACACACACACACACACACACACACACACACATCCCACAGTTCCCATTCATTTCACCCTGATGTGTCTGCTCTCTCTTGGTTGCCTCCAGTCCTCATAATAGTTTAAGTGCCCTTTTGGCACACTTGTAGTTATCTTGGTAATTACTGTGTCCCACAAACACTGTAATAGTACACATACCATTATGGTACATGGAGTCTATCAGTGTTCCATTTTGGCACATTGATAGACTCCATAATGTCTTGCATTCCTTCCAACACTCCACCATTCTGTGTTCTGAAGTCAGTGCCATTATGGTACTTAATGGGTAGTATGATCCCTAGTGTCTTGTGATTCTCCCCACCTTCGAGCCCCATACTCATGTCCATGCTGTTACAGCACTTAACAGTAGAGTTATCCCTAGTGTCTAGTGATTCTTTCCACCACCTAATCCTTGTACTGATGACCATGCCATTATGTCACTTAATGAATGTTACTACTGCATAGGGCTCCTGTTTTTTATTCATAGATAAGGGTATCTATGTACAATTAACAATTAACTAGTTTTAAATGTATGTGATTATTAATTACATTTAGTGCATATATTTAAGGATGTGATGTATGCAACAGGAAGTGACACTCGAGGAAGCTCTTGTAGCAAAAGCTTTTTTTGTGTAAAGCTTGTGTTTGTCATTAAATTTCATCCATGGTATTCAGAATGCTTTTTTCTTTGCTTATTGATTTTTTTGGAGCTTGGTCTGGACTTTATCTGCTTGAGCTCTCATTGACGTGTTCTTGATTGCAAATAAATGGGGAGACTAACATCCATGATAGATAAACGTTGTGCTGAATGCTGAAAAAGTGAGTTAGACTTCCCGGCTGGTTCATGTCAATGAGTCTGTAAGGGCTCGGGTACATTGGTACAGACTGCTTAAAATTGCTGTGAGGGTTTACTTACTGTGGAAAGCTAGCTGTTTATTCAGATACATTTTGTGTACAACTACATTAATCTGTTTACTCTTTTAATATGTTTGTTGGGTCCCATTAGATTAGAAGTCATGTAGCAGACTCAGAGCTAATGTGACAAAACTGTTCCACTGAAAGGAATAAACAACCAATACAGCCTCCTAGTAAAGTTATATTATATTTAAACAATCCCAGGTTATATTGGTAAAGTAAAAAGTGGTAATAACCTAGCAATGGTCTGACGTACACTTTTTGGGGACTTGCAGCTTGACTAGCTAGGCCAAGCAATCTTCATCTTTTGATGACATCAGTGCTTTCAATGACTGTAATTAGGTGTCTTAATAGAGGGGTACTGCTGTCACTCAACATGTTGGCTGTTGGCGTTGGGATGAATGAGGATGAGGACGAGGAGGAAGCAGTGGACTACAGGTCCTAGAGAATGCTTTCTGCTTTGAAAGGAAGGAAGACATAATTACATTAACAACAGATAGAGTGAGAGTTTTGAAGGATGAGAGTGAGGTAGAAAAGGAAGGAATGAAGGGTAGATATTGCATGTACTAGAGGGTGAGTGTAAAATAACTGTGCACAGCTCCACAGGAACAATAGTACATGACACCAGAGGATATTACTGTGGCTTCTGCACCTTTGCAGATATGGCCATTTTGTTTTAAATCTAATATCAATGCCTTGTCTGCACGGACCATTTCCTGTGACAGAAACTGAAACACTTGGTAGTGGGTTACCCTTCTGTAATCCTGCTTTGAGGTACACATACTTGGGAATGAAATAGGAGTTCAACAAAAGCCAGAGGAGCATAGAAGAAAGTAGAAACTGTTTTTAGGATTCTGGGGAGAGAAAAAAAAAACTTAACATGCAGTTATTCACTGGTGTTATAGAGTATTGTGTATAAAACAGTTATTTTGCTTTGGATATAACATTATTGGCAAGTTGTTCAAGTGAAAATGATGCAGTCCTCTGAAGCACAAGGGCTAATCTGAAGCAGTGCAGATAATTACATTTAAACAGCATTAAACAATGACTCCAGATGGACTGAGCTGACAAAAATGAAAGAACGTGGTGAGATTTCCATTCATTCAGAGAAGCTTATGAGGGCACCAGGTGTAACTTCTTGTTTAGTAGGTTACCCAGTGGAAGTATAATTTTTATGCTGGTGAAATTGAACAAAGTGCATGTTCTTAAACATATGTAACCAGTTTGGAAAATGTCAGCAAGTTTAGTTACAGTTCACTGCATGTTTGACAGAATTACTAGGCAGTGCTTGCCACAGCTCTGGGTATGCCAAACATATGCTCTGCAGAGCTTTTGTCATGCATTTTGGCCATCAAGTTGTATTTTATTACATAAACGATTTTTTAAGATTGTTAGTCCAAATCTTTGTGGCTAACTTATTTTTACCTGAAAGCCTTTTCTAGCAGTTTAGTGCAAGCTTTCATACTTCATACTAGGTACAACCCTTACCATTTAATCTAAGGGTACAGTGCCCTTTGTTTATTTCCAAGTCTTTCTGTACTTCTGCATTTCTTCGAGGAGAGGATCATTGTCCTGTTGCACTTAATGTTTCCTTCTATGGAGTATTACCTGTAAAGAGTCTAGAAAAGCTGATTTTTAACAAATATAACCATATGATGATTTAGAAACTCAAAGTCCTGGACATTTATTTACTAGAATCATTATTCCAGATGATAATCCTTTCCCGTAATTACTAACTTACTGGAAAGAGCTTGCTGGTTTATCTTGACCATGAATGTGCACAATGTATATACAGATTTTCTCTAAATTAAGAAGAAATAGAAGTTCATATGTAGTTCGAGGCGTGAGGGACAGGAGATCATTGAGGAGCTTAGCCCAGTTTTAAGTTGCCCCTGGGTTTTTTTTGGTCAAATGCCTTGGTTGGAATTACACAGTAGGAAAATGGAAGCTGCAGGAATCAAACCTTGGATCACAGAAAGCAACTTATTAACAGCTTACATATAGCCACAATCCTCAGTACTGACATATTTTCTTTTATTTGTATTTACTAACTGCGGTAAAACACTTTTCCGTGGACTTTTTTCATATTCAGCTTAGAAGCACTGTCTGGTTGAATGACTTGCTTAAAGTCACACAGCAGACAAACAGAGGCTGAGGACATTAAACTCCACACTACATGATGTGGCTTGTTAACTCCTAGTTTTAATTCTGTGCACCAACTGTCAGACCCTCTAAAGGGTCATTCATAGTAGTTCTTTTTGGACTTATCATATTGTCCGTTATTTATTTACCTTTGCCACTTAAGTAACATTCCCAGCATACAAGTATAGGTTTTCAGGTTCGATTAGCTAGCTTTGGTTAGGTAACCTGTTTGAGGACATACCATATGCAACATACTAAGTCAACAAAGTGCAGACAAATACTGAACAAATGTGTGATGTGTCCACAATGAAAACAAGAAACGTCATACAGCACCAATGTGAAAAATCAAATACATCAGTATCTTACTTTATAATCTAAATAAATAAGAAATGTTTTCCTGTGGGGAAGAAATCCCCACAATGCCACGTAGAGGGTTATGCATGCCCCCTGTTTATTATAATCAGTTCCATGGTCACTGCACCATGGATGAAGGAGACATTTCTCCTGGTGCTACAGCTAAATCCTGTACAAAACAATACAACTATCTCTCTACAGAGCAGAAGCACTATTCTTTTGCCATAGTTCAGCTGCCTGCAGAAATACAATATAGTGAAGGCCATTCACATCACAAAGAAAGCATAGTGAATGGGAAGGAAATAGCATACACAGTAAGCCTCAGGTCACTGAATTTGATAAGTTGCACATCTGGGAAAATGACCCATTGCACACTGTGATGATGAGGAATTTGTTCTGCTAAAACTGTCAATCTACCCCCATGTTGGCTCATCTCTACTGCTCCACACACTATTGTTACAGAGTTACTGGAAAGCAAACCCCAGTCTAGAGCATATTTCTCTTTTACATTTATACTTTTAACTTTGTTATAATGGTGGTATTTTTCTGAAAATTTTTGAAAGTACTAGTAGATTTTGTCAGATTTGAAGTCCTCTTTATTTCCCTTATCTAAATAACCTTACCTTTTGTTATTTAAACAACTGCCTGTTTATAATCAGCTCTTTACATGAAAATCAACATTACATAGCTACCTGGAAACCAGATTATTGACAGAGGCTATGTGGCCCAAAGGTAATGGAATCAGACTTTTTCACACAGAGGGTGGTGGACACAAAGAGTAACTTTTCTGATGGGTACTGTGGGATTAGAACTGCAAAGGAATCTGATAGTTCATAGGACAGATACAGAGTAACTGTGATGTCTGAAAAATTATACTGTTGGTTTAGTGGGATCAAACAGATAGGTGAAGTGCAGGCTAAATGGATTAACCAGATTGTGTCCACTTTTATAGCAATTTAAACTACATGCTTCATTTTCTTCCAGTCATCTTGTGTTGCCCTCTTTGAAGCTGGAGTGACTTTTGAATATGGCTTATTGGCTATACTTATAATGTGCTGTAAACTAATTGTCGGGTACAGCTATATGTGCCTAGACTTCATCACCAATGGAGTAAAATCTGTTCACCAAAAAAAAAATCTCTGCCTTTATCTGGGAAAGCAGGACGAATCCAGTACAAAACTATTTCTCACATTGGCTACTTATGCATCTTTACATCATTTTATTAAACATCTTTGCCCATTATTAAAGCATCATTTTTTCCTGTTAGGGTACTAGGATACTTGATAATATATCTCTCTCCTTGATAGTAAATAGATGACCATATGCAAGACAAGGCAGCACCTTTTTTTGTCCAAGAACAATGCACACACTATAAATTGGTTTTAGTAATACCCATTGCAGTGCAGGCTGTACTCTAGTAGGTAGATGTCTACATCTTACACTATTCTTTTCTCACAGCCCAAGTGAAACTAAACCTTCTTACAGATTTTTGCTTTGTAGCTTAGTAACATAACTGCATAAACATTATAGGGGTGGGTGAGGGTGACGCTGGGCAGGCTAGTACATACTAGTTTTGCTCCAAATCAGAGTAGTCTATCTGGAATAGAGGTACTCCCCTCCCTGAAAATTGTACAAGCAGTACAACTCAGACCAGAACACAACTGTCAGTGTATTACATTAAGAAGTAAGGAAAAAAATCATTCCCATAAAGTATGTTAAAAGGCAGTAACAGTTGCCATGCTTCCTGGCAGTATCTATAAATAATGTGCCTTCATGAGAATAATAATATGTATGCATATTGATTCAGCAAAGCAATAAATGTTTAGTTTGTAGAGCCAATAAGTCTTCACAAAGTTGAGTTTATCAATGGTAGATAAGCTCATCTTTCTCCAGTGTTACCAGCTTTCTCACCAGTCCTGCAGGCCAACTCAGAAGATGACTATGAGATTTGATTGCCCAGAAAAGAACTTGTGTTGATATTTTGGACTATGCATGTGATCCCTTCTGTTAATATTTTGGACCATGTGTGCAATCCCTTCTGTTGTAGTGAGCTATACCACTCTATAAATGGAAGTTTTGTCCAGAAGTTTATTGGGCAGAACAACTTTTCAGAGATGAGTTACATTATGCTTATGCCATGGTTCATGTTGTGGTTATCACCGATGAATTGTCTAATAGTGTGGCTCAAAAAGACTGACAATCGCAGTAGCTGAATGTGTATTTTATTTGGTGAACATCTGGTTTCAGCTTCATCAGTTATTTAGTTTCAGACCATGTTTTCACACTTGGTCTTGTGTTTTATATAACACAGGCCACATGGAGAACTGTTGTTATATTTATAAAATGACTTTTTTTTATAGACAGGACCTCAGGGGAGTTGCACTCCCGGATTTACAAGCATGTAGATGCCATTAGTATATAAAAACATATCCTGAAGTATCGGCAAGACATGCTCCTAGTTATAATTTTTTAAGGGGTTACTTGCACTGATAAAGTGTGGAATCTAGATATCAGATTTAATAAGATGAGGATTTAGGTAGGAAGGAGTACTGCCATATCTCCTGTGTACCTCACTCTGAGGAATATTCCTCATTTTGGGTCTTAAAAAGTCCATATTCCTCGCTATTCCAGACTGAAAATGTCTGAGACACTTTCAGTATTAAGGATAGTTTTAACAGATATGATAAAATAAACATTGAATCATATCAATTTATCAAACCAACTTTTTTGCATATAAATGAACACATTTTAACCTTCCTAGCTGAAGTTGTTAGGAAGCTGTTAGTGCTTCACATTTTGCTCAGTTGTTCCACATTATGAGAGGTAATGTTCTATATTTTAAAGATGGAAGGTTTGAGTACTGCTGGCAGATAAAACCTAATGCCAGCAGTGCTCCAATAGTCAATGATAAAGAAAATGCAACTGTATTTAAAAAAGAGAAAGATGAAAATAATAGTTATCACATGACAACATCATGTGACTTTAAGTTCTTTAATCAGGCTGTGTGATGAAGAAACCACAGTCTGATAAAGTTCTGACACAAGAAGGCAGCATTAATTGTACTGTGAATTAAATACAAATGCAAACTATGATAGGAGGCAAGCAATATACATTAGCACTGTGCATAGTGTACCAGTGTGCATACATAAAATTACTGTCTACCCAAGTGACTGATCAAGCAGAGCAGAACAGGAGAAAACTCACTAGGTTAGTTGCTCTTGTAGGTTGTGTTAAGCCTAGCCAGTTTCCTAAAGGTGAGAATCAAACCCTGTACCTTGTGTCTGTGATGTAAGCACCTTAATGAAATAGTTCTCAGTTGTCCAGATTTTCACAGATTGTCCAGATTTTTTGGCTCATATTTTTGGTTTGTTCCTCATAAAACTTGTGTTTTTTGGCAAATTGGTAAGGACTGAATTCACTAAATAATGACAGCCATTTAAGTTTCAGACTTCACATCCTTTAGAAAACACATGGTAATACTAAACCTTTTATTCTAGCAACTTTCTAAGTTCATATATGCAATATTTAAAATTTGTCACTGTTTTTGAGCCTTTGTCCCCCCATTATTTTTGTCTTTGTCCAGATTTTGTATGCTAAGAGGCTGAGAGGTATGCTTAACATTTATGCCAGCCTTCAGCCCCTCAATAAAATCAACTAAAGCAGTAAAGTAGTGAGTTGTGGAGTTATGAAACAACTATTAATTGTAACAGATGTGAAAGTGGCCTTAAAGTAAAACTGAAAAAAAATGCACACACAGCAGCTTATGCAGAAATTTGATGAACAAAATGTACTTGTTGGGTCGTAGGTTCGTAGGTAAATATTAGGCTAGATGCCTTTTGGGCCATTTTAAGCCTATCCAATGTCCCCACAAAGGTGAGGATCAAACCCTGTATCTTGTATGTGTGAGGTAAACACCTTAACTGTTATGCCAACCCCTATTCCCAAACCAGTATTAGTTGCAAGCTCCACATGGGAAGTCTAACTCTTAATTGGAGAGAGTGCATTTTTGACATGATGACCTCAACAATGTGTTGCAGAGAAGATAACTAACTGGAAGTTGATATATATTACATCTGCTCTGGAAACTCATACCTGATATTACAGCCACTCACCCAAGTTCCCCACAGCGAGAACTGAACCTCATACTTTTCTAGTTACACAGTCTGGTCTGTGTTAAGAGGAAGATATTTACTTTTGACTATTACATCCAATATGTTTTGGTTTATCATGTTGGCTATCTCTGGTATCTCTGCAAAGTTACAAGTAGAAATTCTGAGCCACTTAGGCCATGGACAGTGATTTTGCCACTGCTGCTGTTATCTTGAAGGCTGACATTCTTACTAAAGTTATAAAATAATTATAAGATATTTCAACAGTATATTATAACTTTATTTTATTCTTTGATGAGGTCTACAGATTCACAGACTCTGGCGTTTACACTAACTTGAGGAGGTAGCAGAAGAAAATGGCAGCTATAGGTACTGTGACTGCATTTTGCATGTAATTTTTATCCTTATCAGTTATCAGCCCTTCCAATGTCAATTAGCAGACTCATCCATCTCCAGAGTGAGAGGCAATTATGAGGGAACCATGATCCAGTCAGCCAGCAGTTTTTTTTTTGTAATGGTATACTTTCCTATCCCCACAAGCTGGCTGATGTGTGCACTTGCTTCTGATAGATTCTACTATACCTTCCTCTGCATGGCATCATGGATGCTCCCACATATGCTCCCCAAATGACTACTGCTTATTGCAGCTTTGGCAGAGACACTTACATGTGTCCAGTCTGTATGCCACATGCTTTACTCCCGCTTCATCTCAGGTGTCAATGCCACAGCAGATTGAACTGACTTCCTTCACCCAGGATGGACAAACTGGCACTGGACACTCATTCCCACCCTCTATGTTTGGTTGCTCCAGTACCAGGACCCTTATTCAGCCCTGGGTCACTAGTCAAGGTTTCATTCCTCTATGTTATGCAGCCAGCACAATCTTGACTGTATTTGATGTAAAAATTCTGTCCTGTAAAAGTATTGTACGTATTATTTCATTAATGACATTACACAGAGACAAAATGAGCCATACTTTTGTGTGCCTATGAAACTGAAAACAACTGCTTAATGAAGAGCCTCTTAATGTCTTCTAGGCCCAGTGAAGAGACACATGCATCTGATTAAGATTATTATAGAAGTATTTTAATCATAAACCAGGTGGGAAACTGGAGAGGTAAAATTTTTAATCTCATACTAGAAAATATTACTGAATCCATGTCTTAGAATGTAACTGATGTGAAAAAATAGCCCAAGATGATAACTTTGGAGAGAAATTAAAGCAGATAATGAGAGTTAGGAATGTATGTGAAATAATATCTTTATTAGCATGTGGTCATTGTTTAATAGAAAGTAATAAGTACTTTGTAATTGCCCAAAGTATTTCTTTGCCACTGTTGCAGCAAATAATGAGCAAGATTTGCATGTCAAATTGTTGGGAGTAGCATGTGATGAAGTGTAAAAAAAAGTGCAATACAGTGTCTATTCCCAGTCATATAAACAGCAAGAAAGCCTTGTTAATGCTAGATGATCAAATAGCAGTTACTTACAGTAACTATAATCCAGAAAAAAAAATGATATAATTTCATAGCTTACTAGAACTGCATATGGGCCATAAGGCCAATCAAATTGCAGATGTAGAATTCACATAATAAACCATCTTGGCCCATGCATGTATCCAGTGATCTTTTAAACATAGTTTAAACAACAAATGTTTTTTGTTCAAATAAAAAAAAAATGATTGACTTTAACAATTGGCTTACTTTCTGGTGTCTTTAGAAGGGGATCCAGTATTTATCTGCCTGGGATGACTTGTTTGACAGGCCTCGATGCTTTGCCAGAGATGGGCTCCACCTGTCACCCATGGGGTTCCAGATCTTGGCTGAGGCTCTCAACTCCCCTATTGTGCCTTTTTTAGGCTATGTCCCAGAGACAAATCTTCCAACATAAAAGAACTGTCAAAAAGCAAATTGAAGGTCATTCTGCTCAATGGTAGGAGCCATAACCTGAAAATGCACTCACTGGAGGCTCTCCTCACAATGGAAGATGCCGATGTCTGTGCAGTCACGGAAACTTGGTTCAGAGCTGTGGAGAGCACCCCTGGCTTACCAGGCTATATCTTATTCCACACTTTCTGACCTCAAAATGAGGTCAGAAAGACTAAGGGTGGTGGAGTCTCTATCTTCATTAAGGACAGGCACACCTCCAGACTGGTTTACCAGCATGACGCAATGGAATTACTCCAGGTGCAACTGACAGTTGGCAAGACACCCATCCAAGTTATAGCCAGCTGTAGAACCCCCTCCACGACTCAGGACATCCACTACACCTACCTGGACCTACTTGACTCCATCAAGGTACTCCCTAACACCCTGATCCTTGGTGACTTCAACTACCCCAACATAGACTGGGTGAACTATTCTTGCACTAATGCACTCACCCAACAATTCCTTGACTTCATCAGTTCTAATGCACTAGACCAGCTGGTCTCATCCCCCACAAGAGGAGATAACATACTGGACTTGGTTCTCACCCACATAGGTGACTGCTGCACCACTCCAATAGTATGTTCTTCCCTGGTAAGATCAGATCATCTGTCTGTCTCATTTGAAGTTTCTATCCCACCCAACCCCTCCCCAGCCATAACCAGGCTACAAAACTTCTCAAAAGCTGACTACAACCTCCTAAGGGAGGCTATCAGCAGCTTCACACCACCGCCCCCTCAGAGGATGCAGAAAACTATGCTGAACAGTATGGCAGTGCAGTATACAAGCACCTGTACAATTGGATGGACTCAGCCATACCCAACAGAACTAAAACCTGCTCCTCAAGGAAACACAAACCTGTGTGGTGGACATCCTCTATCAACAGGATTTACAACAAAAGGAAGAAACTGTTATCCAATGGTAAAAAGGAACAAACTCCAAATCGGAAAAACTCATTCCTCTGCCTGAACAAGCAAATTAGATCACTAGTGAAAACTTGTAAAGCCAATTATGAGTTGAAACTAGCCTCTGAAACAAAGGGAAACCACATGTCCTTCTTCAGTTAAGTTAGGTACCTCCATGTCAAAACCCAAGTTTGTTCCAAATTAGTACTTAATGGTACCACTTACACTGATCCTGCTGACTTAGCCAGCCTGCTAGCTGATAGGTTCAGTGCAAACTTCACACCCTTATCACCCCCCCAAAAGCCCAGTCAACATCCCCAATACTTGTCCCACACCTCATATCTCCATAGCTCAAGTGTCAAAGGCCCCATCCATGGCAAAAAACACAGCTTCCTTGGGACGTGATGGTATCCCAGACTGTATTCCGCACCATCTCCAGCAAGAACTAGCTTCGCCATTGAGCACCCTGTTCAACCACAGCCTAATTACAGCTTCATTCCAGCAGAGTGGAGAACCACCATTGTCATCCCCTTGCATAAAGGTGGTGTCACTACTGACTCGGTAAACTATCACCCCATTAGCTTGAACAAGCCTGATCTGTAAAGTCATAGAGCGTATTATTATGGCTCCCATAAACAAGGGCATAGACAATCTCCAAGCACTTGACACCGCCAATTTCAGATTTGCCAGGGGCAGATCTTGCCTATTGAACCTAGTTGACTTCTTTGAGACTGTCACCAAGGCCCTGGATGAGGGAAAGTCAGTACATGCAGCCTATCTTGACCTGGCCAAGGCCTTTGACTCAATCCCCCACTCGGGAGTCATTGAAAAGCTAATGCAACTTGGTGTTAATCCCTATCTTGTCAGATGAGTGACCAACTGGCTCACAGATAGAACCCACATGGTCAAAATAGGTGCCACCACCTCCGACAGCAGACCTGTCACTAGTGGTATACCCTAGGGATCTGTCCTGGGACACCTACTGTTTGGCATCTACTTCTCAGAGGTCCAGGCAAAGACAGAGGGCCTGTGACTGACCATGTTTGCAGATGACTGTAAGTTGGGTGCTGTCATTGACTCCCCAAATGATGTTAACTTACTTCAAGAGGGTCTCACAACTACAAATAACTGGTGCCAAAGTCATGGCCTTAAGTTAAACGCAAAAAATGTATTATTATGCCATTCGGCAAAAACATGGCCCCTACTAATTACCACATCAAGAGCAATCCCCTAAGCACACAACCTGTGGTGAGAGACCTGGGTAGTCAGGTTGACAACAATCTCACATTTGACCATCATGTGGCGGCAGTGGTCAGAAAAGCTTTTTACTTGGTTCATCTCATAAGTAAAGGGGTTGCATCCAGAAAAAAGAGGTTATTACCTCTCTATACTCATCCCTCATTAGACCTATAATTGAGTATAACACCCCATTTGGCATGTACCTCTCCAAACAACTGCACCAACTGGAAAGGTCACAGAAATACCTCACAAAGAGAATGTATGGCCTCCAGCACCTGTCCTATGTGGACAGGCTCAAATCACTATCACTTTACTCGGTATCATACAAATTGCTCAGAGATGATCTGTGTCTTGCCTACAAGGCAATATCGGACCCTGCCTTACTAGACATGATGTATATCCATCAGTCTAACTCCTAGTGCTTTACCTGCTTGATAGGCCTAAATCTAATATACAACTTCAACAAAACCTGCTGGAGAGACAGGTTTATCTCCCAGAGGCTGCCCCATCTCTGGAATAGACAACCATACATGTCAAACAGAGTACCTCACTGACCCTCTTCAAGTGCAACCTTGATGAGTGGACGGGAAACCACAAATTTGTCCCAGGTTCCACCTTTGTCCCTCATTGACAGGGGTGACAAGTGCTGACTGAAGTTTCTCTTTTGGGGATAAACTCTTGGATAGGCTTGTAAGGGCCCCAGACCATTAGCTTAGTAACCTCCAATGATCCTGTGATAGTGTACTACATTGTTTTTCAGGGAGTTTATTCAATAGATACCATAGAGTGTGAATAAATTTTTATCTTGAGGTAAAATTACATTTTTCAATTCTCAACATAAAACCAAGACTTCAGGTAAGAAGTAAAATAAATGTAGGTTAGAAATATTAAAGTTGCCCAAATTATAAGATTTGAGAAAAACATAAATTTCTTTTAAGTGTCTTAAATGTTTTACAGTTTTAAACAGAGGAGCTGATTAGTCTGAAAACCTGAATAATTTGTAAATATATTAGGATGTATACAATAGGTTAAAAGAAAAAGAATTAACCCTTCACATGTAATAATAAGAGTAACCTCTGGAATGCAGTAATCAGGCTACTAAGAATAGCATATGATTGCAATTTGTAAAATTGCTCTTAAATAATAACAATGAATACAAAAAGGCCTCTTTAGATAAACAGTAATTACACCAGCCATGTACCCAAAGAGACCTGCAAATTAATTTGGGAACTTTATGACCAGTCTCTAAGTGATTTTTTGAAGGATAACTTGTCAGAAGAAATGCAGGATGATTTGGAGACCAAAGACATTTTTGTGTGCATCATGTGCAGGATGATTAAGAGGTGGGATGCAGAAAAAAAATAAAAAAGTAATATGGGAAATATGTTCAACTTCAAGATGTCTACTTCAGATACAAGTGGAAGTTTTAGTTTCTTCCACCTAGAAATGTAATTTTTGATATTTAGTCATAAATTGTGAAGGATATTCTCAAATGCAACAGAATTTAACCAATAATAGACAACAACTGTGTTATGGTTAAAGTAATCCATTAACATCTCTGATCAAGTGTAAATGAAAAAGAAAACAATAAAGCAAAAAGCCAGTTAGTGTCTAAGACTTACAAATTTCAGAAAATAAAATAACATTCCACATAGTAGGTTGAAGGTATTTATAAGGATCCATTAAATTAAATGATTGAAATTATAACAATAACAGTGTCAGCAGTCAAAGAGGGAGAAGCACGGGAAGGCTTTCCTGCCTTTAACCAGCTGAATCACTGTTTTTAAATCAACTTATATTATAATGAAATAATTTTGAAAATTCTTTTACAGTGTTATAATTCACAAGAAAAAATGGTCTGATTATTTGGAAGCACAGAGC
This sequence comes from Protopterus annectens, assembly GCF_019279795.1. NCBI lineage: Eukaryota > Metazoa > Chordata > Ceratodontiformes > Protopteridae > Protopterus > Protopterus annectens. Next base: position 356,086,648 of record NC_056747.1, on the reverse strand, counting down.
TATTCAAATAGTAATAGTATAAGATTACCTTAGAAAGAGATGCAACAAGCTAAGAAACAGTATCTTTTCTCAGAGCCCACACCTGTATTAAGAGAAAAAGAAAAAAATCAAGTATTTAACAGATTTGTGCACTATTCTATCCTTTTTTGAAGCAGTAATAAACTGAACCTATTTTTGTTTATATGCTCATTATTCTATTAGCATATAGCTTTATTAAACCATAAAGCTATTAGAGTAAATTTCATAAAATATTTTTTTTAAATTCCTTTTCGAGGCCACTGATCAAACAAGTTCAAGTAGTCAACCATTTTTTGGTTTGTACTAAAGTAGTTAATAAACCATGAATAATTGTATTTGTAGGAAAGTAACAGATGGTAATAAGAGCAATATTAAAATTATTAAAATTTGCTAAAGCAGGCTGAATGCACATCCCAGAAGTCCCCTACCACAAAAGCATTAAACAATTTAAGAACACGAGTCAGCAGAGATAAAGCAGTGTACTACGTTTAGTAAAGTAGCTATTATAACTATACTAGAGAACACAAAATGAAGAATGGTCATTCAATTCCCAGAGCACCTTTCTTAACTAATACAACTGTCTCTGGAAAAAATCTAAGAAAAATATGAATATTAAAAACTGCAACAAAAAAAATAACTTATTGACAGCAGTGACTAGTTTAAATGACATCATGTTTATCCAGTTTCCTGAACATCATCTCTCTACTCATATTAGCTGTCCCAACACAACCCCGAAATGACACATAGCCCACAAACTCAGTGTGCCACTCAACCACAGCCCATAAGGCATAACAACGTACCCAACACTCTAGTCATAGGTGACTCTATAGTCAGGCACACTGATGTTTCACTCACCAGGCTAAACAAGGAGAAAGTTACTGTCAGCTGCCTGTCAGGTGCCAGGATCCGCCATATAATGCATGCACTCAGGTCACTCCACAACAAGTACAAATATGACACTGTCATTGTCCATGTTGGTGTGAATGACCTGAGACGTACCTCCCTGGACTACATGAAAAGAGACATGGAGGAGCTCTCCGATCTTGTAGCCCAGGCAGGTATGATCCTGGCCCTGAGTATCATCCTGCCATCACCCATAATGATGCCACAGTACAAGGACAAAATGATCGACTTCAACAATTGGCTAAGCTTCTGGTGTCATTCTAAGGGGATCCAGTATTTGCCTGCCTGGGATGACATGATCGACAGACCACGATGCTTTGCCAGAGATGGCTTGCACCTGTCACCCTTGGGATTCCAGATACTGGCTAAGGCTCTTGCCACCCCTATAGTGCCTTTTTTAGGCAAGGTTCAAATGACAAATCCACCACCGTAACAGGTACAAGCAAGCAAAATCTGAGGGTAATGCTACTCAATGCTAGAAGTCTAAACCTCAAAATGCACTCACTTGAGGCACTTCTTAAAATGGAGAACATCGACATCTGTGCAGTGACAGAGACCTGGTTCAAAGCTCCAGAGAGCACCCCTGCATTACCAGGCTATAATTCATACCACACCTTTCGGCCACCTAACCTAGAATGAAGCACTAAAGGTGGAGGCGTGTCCATATTCATTAAGGATATCCACACCTCCAGGCTAGTTTCACAGCATAATGCATCCGAGATTATCCAAGTGCAACTAACTCTGGGCAAGACCGCAATCCAAATTGTAGCTTGCTACAAACCCCCCCCCCCCACCTTGCCCCAGGATTCCCACTCCTCATTTCTTGATACACTGGAAAGTATTAGGGTACAACCTAACACCATAATAATGGGCAATTTCAACTACCCCACCATTAACTGGGAAAACTATTCATGTACCAACTCTTTTGCTCAACGTTTTCTGGAATTCATAAATTCCAACGCCTTGGATCAACTTATTCACACCCCCACCAGGGGCAGCAATATCCTAGACCTGGTCATTACTAACATGGGCAACCGGTGTTCCACACTAGAGGTCAATTCCTCGTTGGTCAGATCCGACCACAAGCTAATCACCCTAGACATCCACATCCCGCCCCCAACTTCACACTTCTTAAGACAGAAGTGGCAAACTTCATGACACCCATGCAGATGGACAATAGAGGTACAACTGCTGAATCCTACACAAATGCACTTCATAAGCACTTACACGAGTGCATGGATCACGCTATCCCTAACAGAGCCAAGATGCTATCCTCCAAAAAAAGGAAGCCGATTTGGTGGTCCTCTGCCATAAACAAACTCTACAACAGAAGAAGGAAACTGTTGCAAAAAAGAGTAAAATCCCATGACTGGAGGAACGCCCTGGTCAACCTCAGTAAGAAGCTGAGATCCCTCATAAAATCCTCCAAAGCTAGTTATGAAAACAAAATTGCCAATGACTCTAAAGACAACCACAAAGCATTCTATAGCCAGGAATCTCAATGGCAACACTCAGATCTGCTCTGAGTTACAGCACAATGGCACTAAATATACAGAACCAACTGATATTGCCAACATCCTGGCAGATAGGTTCAGTGCTAACTTTACCCCCCTCTCACCCCCTAGAGGGCCCATCTCTATACCGGAAGAATGCAAAGTTCCTGCAATCACGGCTGCATAGGTAAAAAACACACTCTTCAAAGCCAAGAACACAGCATCCATGGGACCTGACAATATCCCAGGCTGCGTTCTACATGAACTACAGAAGAACTGACACCCTACCTAAGTACCATGTTCAGTCATAGCCTCAACTCAGGCTTTGTGCCCACTGAATGGCGCACAAAGGGGGAGCCACGATGGACCCCGGGAACTACCGCCCCATTAGCCTGATGAGCCTGGTCTGCAAGGCCATGGAACGTATCATCATGGGACTCATAAACAAAGACATTGGTAATCTCCAAACTCTGGACCCTACCCAATTCGGATTTGTAAAAGGCAGATCATGTCTCCTAAACCTGATTGACTTCTTTGAAGCAGTCACCAAAGCCATAGATGAGGGTAAGGTGGTTCACACAGCTTATCTAGATCTTGCCAAGGCTTTCAACACCATCCCCCACTCTGGAATTATAGATAAGCTCACTAAACTAGGTATAAATCCCTATGTCACAAGATGGGTTGCCAACTGGCTCATGGACAGAACCCACACTGTGAAAGTAGCAGACTCCAAATCCAACTTCAGACCAGTGACAAGTGGAGTACCACAGGGTTCAGTCCTGGGTCCTCTCCTGTTTGGTACCTGCTTCTTTGAAGTACAGGCTAACACAGAAGGTCTTTGGCTAATAAAGTTTGCAGATGACTGCAAACTAGGAGCCATAATCGAAACTCCTAACGATGTGAACATACTACAAAAGGGCCTCACTGAGACAGATGCCTGGTGTCAAAGCCATGGCATGAAGCTCACTGCCAAAAAGTGTATTGTCATCCCCTTTGGTAAAAACTCTGTACCCATGAACTACCACATAGCTGGTAGTCTACTTAATGCCGAAAATGTGATGAGACCTTGGGACACAGGTGGACAGTAGTCTCTCCTTTGATAATCACATTGCCACAGTGGTCAGGAAATCCTTCTAAGTGGCTCACCTCATCACAAAAAGTTTCTCATCCAGAAAAAAAGAGGTCATTGTTCCCCTCAACTCATCACTCATTAGGCCCATTATAGACTACAACGCTCCTTTTGGTATGTACCTCACAAGACATCTACAACAACTGGAAAGGCACAAAAATACCTCACAAAGAGGATTACTGGCCTCAAACAGATTCACTACGTAGACCGTCTCAAAAAACTCCAGCTTTACTCCGTCACATATCGCCTACTCAGTGGCGATCTCTGCCTAACATACAAAGCTATGTCAAACCCAGAGTTGTTGGACATGCTCCACTTAAAGAAATCCCAATCCCTCCTAGCTACACGCTCTAGGGACCTAAACCTTGTCACCACAATAAACAGAACATGCTGGAGGGATAGATTCCTGTCCCAGAGACTTCCCATAATCTGGAACAAGCTACCTATCTATGTCAAACAGAGCTCCTCATTAGCACTCTTCAAGAAAAATCTTGATGATTGGATGGAGATAGGAAATTCATCCCGGGGATCATTTCTGTGGCTCTGCTCGACAGGGGCACAGGAAAATAATTTTCTTGGGTGATGAAAGCCAGGGTGCATTTTTGTCTAGGCTTATACAGGCCCTAGGGCCAATAGCCTAGTACCCTCCTATGAACCTATGAAGTCTAAAACATATATAAAGATGGATCCAATTGCATGCTATCTTCACCGTACAATATATAGCACCTGGAGCAACATGCTTATCAACTGAAAATATTTAAGGGCAGACAGGGTTTCCGCCATTAAAGAAAGAAAATGCAATGAAAATGATAACTTGTTTTGAACTTACAACATTTATCAAGAAGGCAGTTTCTACCATAAAACTGGAGTGCCAGGATTTTTTATCCAATAATCACTGATGTCATATAATGTTAAGTTTTTTATATATATATATATATATATATATATATATATATATATATATATATATATATACACATACATACATGCAGTGGATATGAAAAGTTTACACACCCATGTTAAAATGCCAGGTTTTTGTGATATAAAAAAATGAGGCTTTTCCCACCTTTAATGTGACCTGTAAACTTTACAATTCAATTGAAAAACAAACAAATCTGTTAGGGGAAAAAAAAGAAAAAAACATGCAATATGCTGGTTGCGTAAGTGTGCACACCCTTAAACTAATACTTTGTTGAAGCACCTTTTGATTTAATTACAGCACTTCTTGGGTAGGAGTCTTTCAGCCTGGCACATCTTGACTTAGCAGTATTTGCCCAGTCTTCCTTGTAAAAGCACTCCAAATCTGTTAGATTGTGAGGGCATCTTTTGAGCACAGCCCTCTTCAGGTCAACCCACAGATTTTCTATTATATTTAGGTATGGGCTCTGGCTGGGCCATTCCAAAACTTCAATTTTCTTCTGGTGAAGCCATTTTTTGTTGATTTTAGATGCATGCTTGGGGTCATTGTCATGTTGAAAGGTGAAATTCCTCTTCATCTTCAGCTTTCTAGCAGACGCCTGAAGGTTTTGGGCCAAAAGTGACTGGTATTTGGAAATGTTCATAATTCCCTCCACCTTGACTAAAGCCCCAGTTCCAGTTGAAGAAAGTAACCCCAAAGCATGATACTGCCACCACCATGCTTCACCATTGGATGGTGTTCTTTTGGTGATGCGAAGTGTTGTTTTTGCACCAAATGTACCTTTTGGAATTGTGGCCAAAAAGTTCAATCTTGGTCTCATCAGACCATAACACATTTTCCCACATGCTTTTGGGAGACTTGATGTATTGGTTTGCAAATTTTAGCCAGGCCTGGATGTTTTTCTGTGTAAGAAAAGGCTTCTGTCTTGCAACCCTACCCCATAGTCCAGACATATGGAGAATACGGAGATTGTTGTCACATGCAGTACACAACCAGTACTTGCCAGAAATTCCTGCAGCTCCTTCAGTGTTGCTGTAGGTCTCTTGGCAGCATCCCTGACCAGTTTTTATCTTGTCTTTTCATGAATTTTGGTTGGACATCCAGTTCTTTGCAACATTACTGTTGTCTCATATTTTCTCCACTTTTTGATGACTGTCTTCACTGTGTTCCATGGTATATCCAATGCTGTGGATATTTTTTGTACCCTTCCCCTGACTGATACCTTTCAACAATGAGATCCCTTTGATGCTTTGTAAGCTCTCTGCGAACAATGTTTTTTGCTGTAGCGGGTAACTGAGTAAATGTCAGGAAAATCCTACTAGGACAGCTGAACTTTATTTGGGGCTAATCATAGTCTCTTTAATTGATAGCAGGTGTGTACCCAAGAAGACTGAATGCTGTAATTAAATCCAAAAGGTGCTTCAACAAAGTATTAGTTTAAGGGTGTGCACACTTATGCAACCAGCTTATTGTATGTTTTTTATTTTTTTATATTTTTTCCCGTAACAGATTTGTTTGTTTTTCAATTGAATTGTATAGGTTATAGGTCACATTAAAGGTGGAAAAAGTTTTGAAATAGCTTTCCTCATCCCCTCTTTTATCCCCCCCCCCCCATACAACTAATATGTCCCAGTCGTGGTGACTATTCAAATCTCTGATACTTGCTCTGATGAACTAAACCATTACTGTAAATATGTAATTACACTGCTACTCTGTAAAATACTACAGGTATGCTGCCTTTTTTGCATCTCTTGCTTTGTCTTTAACTTGTCTATGCTTAACAGTTTATTATATCTATCTGTCACATTGTATTAATATTTTCTTTCTAAGTAACTACATTTCTTTTTGTTAACTGTGTATTTAAAAGAGCTTTTAAGTAATTGTCTACTTTTATGTTAACTGTTGTGCTTAATGGAGCTTTTCTCCTCGGGTCTCCACTGAAAATGGGTCACAAGCCCAGCTGGACCAATCCCATTAACAAATGTTAATAAATCAATAAATAAATAAATAATGGTGGTCTCATTTTTTTATATCACAAAAATCTGGCATTTTAACAGGGGTGGGTACACTTTTTTATATCCACTGTGTGTGTATATATATATATATATATATATATATATATATATATATATATTCTTCATGCCATTCAAACAAATAAATATGATATATAAAACTGAACTTGAAAAATACTGAAACTGAGAAATGCAGACAGATGTTCAAAATGGAATCATTGCTGAGCTAAATCATTATAGTAAAAATAAGAATCAATGCTCTTTATGTTTGTTTCAATGCTCTTTATGTCATGAAGAGAAAAAGTCTATGTGGGAAAATTGTTTTGGAATTTTGGTGATTTCAACTGATGGTACCTGAAATAAATTTAGAATAGTATTCATCCAAAAAAAAGATTAACCCAGATACCATAGAATACCAATAGAAACAAAACATTCACATTAGCTAAAGTCAGAAACACAACATACTGTTTAAAAAAAGAGCTAAACTCAGTCTGATGTTATCAAAGTCTCTGTAGTTGTTCTTAGAAAAAGCAGTACACAATATCAAATATGTTGGAAATGAAGCTAGAAAGTTTCAGATATAGGAAAATGGGTAAAAGATAGAAAGATCAGTCATAAAATAACATTTTTGTACTTCAGGCATCTCTACTTTTTTGTTAAAAACTGATTCTGCCACTTTTTTTTTCTTTTTAGGTTTAATTCCTTTCATAGAAATGATATGTGAGGATAAAACTGATACTCAGTGCATTTCATCATGCATGTGATGCAATTCCAAAAGCCTAGGTAGGATACTGAATAATTGATTGCTGTCATAAAAAGTTGTTTCTTAAGCACAATGTTGATTACAGCCGTACAAGAAAAAAATAAAAAGAAAATGCAACTTAAAGTAGCATGTGGAATGAAACAAGGCAAAAATGGTGTTAAGTGCTGAGAAAATATTAAGAGGATTGCACCAAGAGCTTGAAAAGTCATGACTGATGCCATTAAAAAAAAAAAAAAACATACCTACACCTCTGGTGACAGAAGATAGGTATTTTTTAGATTTTTCTTTTGGACAGCCTAGTTACAAAACATGTAAAATAAATAATAAAATATCAGTAACTTTATGTAATGCGGATACCCCTACTTAGTCACTGTGCATAGTTCAGGAGACCCGAGCTCTGGAAGAATAAATATAGGTTAGATCTAATGGAAAGAAGAATGACATATATATCCAGATGACCAAGTGCATGCAAACAACAAACAGGTTAGTAGGCTTAACTGTCTGTCTGAAGAGTTTGGATGGAGACTATCAAACACACCTTACCCATCTTGAAGAGTGTAGCTGCATATCCTTTCTTCTATCACCCACCCAAATGAGCCATTCTCTTTTGAAAGTAGTCCTGTTCACTTGACTGTTTTACCCAGTAAGGTATTATATTGTCTAGATGCTTGACATGAGAAACTTTTCTTTCTGCTTAGGTTTCTGCGCCATCTCTCTTTCATCTTCAAGGAATGTCCAAGAATTACAGCTGTAAGAGGCTCTCGAGATATTTGATATATGAAACCTTATTTAATATTGACCTACTTCTTGGGAGAAATGATGGAAAATAGATGGAGTAAAGATTGTTACATAAACTACTCTTTTTTTGACATACTTATCCCCCTTGAGGTGGTGGCATCCATTTCAGATGAATCCTCTTGAAAGCAACTGGGTATTCTCCTTAATTATTTGATACAGAATTAAGATGCCCCCCCCTTTTTTTTTTACTTCCAGAAGCCTAGGCTCAGACATTGCCTGGTTTGTCAAAGTTATGTAGTCCATATGGAATGTCTGCTGAGAATGCTATTTTTTTTGTGCATGTGGAGTGGGAGAGGTTTTGAATTAATTTCATTTGGTAGACGAGTAAGACTCAGCAGAGGCTGCTGGTAGAACCCCACTGTTATTGCTGTCAATGCACTAGGGCAAACTGGTAGCATATGTGTCTGTGGGCAAAGCCTATCAGATGCATAGTTAAGAAGGCATGAAACAACTTGTACCCACAGTATAATAGGAAACTGGTTGCCATAATTGGCTTCTCATCCACCGTTTGCTGCCTAATTCTTATCTTTGACACTTAAAACTTGTTTTTCAAGAGGAGGGTCCTATCTTATGAAAGTATATATCAGGGTCTAGTCATTGCAGGCAAATGGAGAGCACAGTGATTGAAACAAGAAGTCACTGGAACAGCCTATCAACAGCAAGCATAGCACATTAATCCAGATACAGTCTTCTCAAGAACAGGAAAATGAAGATAAGACCTCATTCTTGCCACCAGTCATATCTCCTAGAACACTGCTGATTGTCACAGCTGTACCGAGCTATTACTTCAAGTGATATAGCTGCTCAAGCACCCAAGTGACTGCTAATTGTACAAGACTGAAGAGAACTTCAGTGTTTCATGTGGATGATGTTGTGTATGACAAAGTTAAGAGCTATAACCTACTGATGCTGTAGTCACACTATCCAGAAATGGCTATCTGACAATCTCTCTCTGTTTTATGAAAATTTTGTTTGAAACCATAGCCATCCACCCCATTCCATGTCCCAGCTTTCCCCATGTGAACCTGATGACTGGCTATATTGTTCGAACTCTCCTTATTTCTAAAGTCCCCTGGTTCATAGGTTCATAGTTCATAGTTCATAGTTTGGTACTAAGCTAACTGCCCTTGTGAGCCATTTTAAGCCTAGCCAATTATCCCTTGTGAGATTCAAACCCTGCACCTTGTGTTTGTAAGGCAAACACCTTAGCCATTAAGCCACCCTCCCAAACCTCATCATCCTTTTGTACTTTGAATTATAACCTTTTTCTGGTGTTATGCATATAAATCTTAACTATGTTCCTCTAAAATAACCCTTCAAATCAGGTAATCCCAAACCACCTTGTTCTGTTTGGAGAATCAACTTATCCCATTTAACTCTTTCCTTCTTTCCCTTACAGATAAATTCCTTCAACTCTTTATTATTTTCCACAACTTTTCCTCTGGTTGAGAAAAATATGCCTGACCTATAATAGAGCTAAAGGGATTAAAACATTTTTACTGTTTTCGTCTTATTATCCATACTCAGGAACAAGAACTTCTAGTTTCTCACTTTTTGTATTATATTTTGTTTATTCTTTTCCCGCATATCTTTAGATACCATAACAGATGCCTTTTTAATCCATACTCCTAAATATCTCCTTTTACCATATCCACATAAATATGGATATTTTTGAACCAATTCATGAGTGGGTACATAATTTACAACTATAGCCTTTGTTTTATCTTCATTAATTTTATATCCTGAAAAGACTTGAAACTGTCTCAAAATTTTTGCAGCACCAAGGTGTTTTTTCTGGATTTATCAAATACAAAATAATATCTGCAGATAAAGCCAACTTTTCTTGATTACCATACCAGTTATATCCTTGAATTTCTGAGTCACTTATTTTCATATAAAGCAAATGACAAAGGGGAAGGAGCACACTCCTGTCCGCTTCTTCTATTCAAACAAAACTTATTGGAGAAGTACCCTCCCACTCTAAATCTTGCCTCTGATTTTTCATGTATCTTTCTAATTCACCTTATTATTGTATCGAGGAATGCAAATGTTTCCATTGCCCTACTCATAACATCCCAGCTTACTCTGTCAAATACTTTGTTAGCATCAAGACCCACCAACAACAGCAGTATTTTTTTACATTTCCCTCTGGATCATCATTTTTCTCTTAATGCTGTCAAATATTTGCCTCCCCTCAACAAAACCCAAAACCACATTGATCCATATCTATCAGTTTTGGCAACACATTTCACATTCTTTTAGCTAGTATAGACATAATTGCTTTATAATCATGGTTTAAAATTCAAATGGGTCTATATGAGGCTGCGTCGGATGGATCTTTAACTGCCTTGGGTAATACAGCCACCACAGCTTTCTTCCAAGATGCTGGTGTTTCCCATCTTTTCAAAATATTAAACAAAATCTTCCAGATCTATATATCACTTTCTTCCATCAAAACATCCAAACCATCTCTTCCTGGAGACTTCCCTACAGATTGATTATATATTACCATTTTTATCTCATCTCCTATGTTAATTAGTTGTTCAGCCTCATCTCTCACTAATCGTATCACAATTAAGTCTTCCATAAACATTTCCATCTGTGCTCTTTCTTAGTTTCCACATTCCTCTGATTTATATAAATTTTCATAAAGTTTCCAGAATATATCCCTGGTTATTTTTCTTGTTCCAGCCCTTCCTGTTGCCTAAGCCACTGTGCTAAGTTTATGTGCCCTGAAGTTATCTAAAAATAGTTGTTTAACAGCAATCTTTCTAAGCTTATGCATATTATATTTTGACAAAATTGCCCACTCAGGCATAGTAGAAAAGCTAAATAAGTCGGTAATAAACACCTATGCCACCCTTTAGGATTTCCAGCTGATAGAATGCAGTAAATCAAAATAGGGGAAGTTATCTCCACAAAGAGACCAGTCACCATTGGAGTCTTCCAGGGTTCTTTGTTGAGACCTTTCCATCTACTTTTCTGAAGTAAATGCCAGTACCAGAGGGCTCTGACTGAATAAGTTTGCAGATGACTGCAAGCTATGAGCAGTAATTGAATTCACCAAATGACTTAGTCTTCTTGCAGGAAGGTTTGTCAAAAATAAAAAAATGGTGCCAAAATCATGGACTGAAATTAAATGCCAAAAAAATTTGTTATTGTATCCTTTGGGAGTTATCAACCCCAGGGAACTTATACATTGACAGTACATCCCCAAGAGAATTTTTGGGGAAATGGGAATGTATGTGGACAGTGACGTATATTTGACTAACGTGTATATTGTTGTATGAAAGTCCTTCTATATTGCGCAGCTTATAAACAAAAGGGTTGTGTCCAGATCTAGGAATTACATTGTCTTCCTTTACTCCTCCGGCATTAGGCTGTGTATAAAGCCTCCTTTGTCATGCAGCTGTTCAGACACATGCAACAATTGGAACACCCATAGCAATACCTTATTTAAAGGATACAAGGCTTAAACAACATATCTTACATGGGCCAACTCAAAGCCCTGTCACTATACTCTGTATCCTACAGACCGCTAAGAGATGATGTGTGACTGGCATACAAAGCATCCTCTGACCTAATACTGATGGATTTACTGCACATCAGCAAGTCAAATGGCATCAGAAATACTCGTGTCTAGGGATCTAAACCCATATCTTGCAGAGGATACTAGCGTTCTGGATCAGACTCCCCATCCACATAAAACAAAGGTCATCTCTGTCCATATTCAAGCGTAACTTGGATCAATGAATGGAAATAAAAAAATGTACCTCAGGACTGACCCCTGTACTAAGAATGGATAGAGGCAGCTCCTAATTATAGTTATTTTCATTAGAGGTAATATATAATTATTGATTTTGGGATAAGTAAGCCCAAGCTCTAACCATATGGGACAGGTTAATTCAAGCACAAAAAGGAAACTGGCTAGGCTTAAAATGGCCTGCAAGGGCATGTAGCCTAGTACTTACCTATGAACCTATTAATCAAATACTCCCTGATTTTCTCTTTAGTACTTTGCAGTTGCTCCTTTTCTTGTTCTGTGAGATTTCCCTTATTATGCAGTACTTTAGCCTTTGTTAGCCTCCCTAAAAATAGGGTAGAAATAAAAGAAAAATGGTTAAAAAGTAAGGAATTATTTAAACTCCATTTTCATTTTATCTCACTCCCTACCAACTCCTTCTGAAGAAATTTCTGTCTTCCCTAATAACTCGTCAATAATTTCCACCACCCTTTCCTTAAATTTCTCTCTTTTTAAGGAGTAGGTGGGAAAGAGTCAGTGTCACATCATTACTTCATTACCCTGCATTTTAATCTTAGTTTTGATTGCTGCATTATCTAAAATATTTATTAGATATGTGTTTAAGGTTTCAATTAAATGCACATGTTCCTGTGATGTACAATTTTTATCCAGTCTAGCTCAGTTATTGTGCCTTGGGAAATAATATGAAATTCTGTCAAGTTCCTACTACTGAAGTCACATCTTCCACACATCACAATCTTATAAATTTCTTCAAAAATTGATCCTCTTTTATTATATTTCACTTCTAGGTCCCCCTGATAAATCTTCACTATGCAAATCAAGTTCTATTCCTCACCTATAAGTAATACTTCCTGCTGTAAGCTGGTTATGTCTCCCAAAATCTTCTTAAGCTCCATAGTAGTCATTTTTAATATAAAAAATGTAATATAAATGCATGCCAGTGTAATCCTCCTTCCTTGCCAATAGTCCCTTACTAGCACAAATCTGCCATTATTGTCTTTTTTCCTTCTCCCATCACTATCAGAGCCCCTTTAGCAGTCATTATTATTACTCCCCTATGCCTTTCTACCCAATATTGTGCTGAATAGCCTTACTGAAATGCTTTGTCAAAATCATACATGCCCATTTCTTAACACGTCTCCTGCAGCATTTCTTTTTTTTTAATATCACTTAAGACATAGGCAAACATACATTAATATATAAAACAAATTAATATGTTACTAGTTAGAAACATTATACATAACATTTTTTGTATACTGTCATCAATCCAACACATAAATTCCTCAATTCATGCCTACCTTAAATTTAACTTGTCCTTCTATAAAACATTATTCTGCATGTATCATTCCTAGAATTTCTATTTTTTTCTATGTAATTTGCTCTTACTGGTTTCTAAAGATCCCTGTTCCAGTTCTTGTATCTCTATTACAATAATCAATAATTCAAATATAGTTGGTTTAGACTTTGATTGCCATTTTCTACTAATTCCTTTTTTGGCAGCAACCACAAATAAAATTAGCAAGACCTTACTATATCTAGGCAATTCAGATCCTGAATCCCAGTTCAAAAAATATTTTCTTAGTTATACCCATTTGCTTACCCAGTATTTCTTACAGAGAATGCTGTATTTTTGAAGTCTGCCAACTCTTTCCAATCCAAAAACTACTTATTTCATTGTATTTCTGCCTGTAAATAATTTTCCAGTTGTGCACTTGCTTTGCTTTATTTAAAAAGTTTAAATTTTTAAATTTTTAATTTTGCAAAGTTTTAATTGAGTTTACTGTTCTGGGCTATACACTCAAGTGCATTAGCTTTCTTGTGCTTACTTACTGTATAAGTGTATTATTTAGCCTGATTTAACCAAAAAAAAAATGTCTATATTGTTTGCTAATTTACCACCTTTTCTAACTAGAATAGTCCAGTTTCCAGGCTTTGCTGGTTTCAGGACTTTAGTTTCAGTGTTCAGAGCTATCCAGACCTTGCTGTGGTAGAGGGAGGTCCTACTGCTTACCAGTGAGAGTGGGAGCATTGTACTGCCTATCTAACACAAGAGGAGTGGTTTCCAGCTCTAAAATTGCAATTTTATTGGCCATTTTGGGCTGATTTCTATCCCTTTCAACTTTCTGGCATAAATATGTGCGTTTGCATGTGTTTTAGCTTGTTTTAGATCAGCAGATCCTATATGGGCATCCTGCAGACTACTACAGCACCAGAAACGAGAAAGAGAGACTTTTTGTGCTAACTGCATGTACTTTTTGCTGAATTTTCTAGTTTTTGCTGATTTTGGTCATTTTTATTACCTGCACTTCTCAGAAATCTTAAAAAGTAGACTAGCTACTTATTTCACTGTATTTCTGCCTGTAAATTGTTTTCCAGTTGTGCACTTGTCTTTCTTTATTTAAAAAAGTTTAAATATTCAAATTTCTAATTTTGCAAAATTTTAATTAATTGAGTTTACTGTTGTGGGCTATACACTCAAGTGCATTAGCCTTCCTGTGCTTATTTACTGTATAACTGCATTGTTTAGCCTGATTTAACCAAAAAAAAAATCTATCTTGTTTGCTAATTTCCCGCCTTTTCTAACTAGAATAGTCCAGTTTCCAAACTTTGGTGGTTTCAGGACTTTAGTTTCAATGTTCAGAGCTATCCAGACCTTGCTGTGGTAGAGGGAGGTCCTACTGCTTACCAGTGAGAGTAGGAGCATTGTACTGCCTGTCTAACACTAGAGGACCACCCCCAAACACAACCAAAACATTACATAGCTCACAACACCAGTGTGCCACCCAACAGCAGCCCCTAAGGCAAGACAACATACCCAACACTTTAGTCATAGGTGACTCTATAGTCAGGCACACTGATGTCCCACTCACCAGGCTGAACAAGGAGAAAATTTCAGTTAGTTGCCTGTCGGATGCCAGGATCCACCACATAACGCATGCACTCAAGTCACTCCATGACAGGTACAAATATGACTCAGTCATTGTCCATGTTGGAGTGAATGACTTGAGACGTACCTCCCTGGACTACATGAAAAGAGACACGGAAGAGCTCTTGGATCATGTAGCCCAGGCAGGTATGAAGTGGCATCCTGCCATCTCCCAGAATGATACCACAGTATAAGGACAAAATGATTGACTTCAATAATTGGGTAAGCTTTTAGTGTCATTTAAAGGGGATCCAGTATCTGTCTGCCTGGGACAACATGATCGACAAACCATGATGCTTTGCAGAAGATGGGTTGCACCTGTCGCCCCTGGGATTTAGTTTACTGACTAAGGCTCTTGCCACCCCTATAGTGCCTTTTTTAGGCAAAGTTTAAAGGACAAAACTACTACCATAACGTGTACAAGCAAGCAAAATCTGAAGGTAATGCTACTCAATGCTAGAAGTCTAAACCTCAAGATGCACTCTCTCGAGGCTCTCCTAAAAATGGAGAACATCAATATCTGTGCAGTAACTGAGACCTGGTTCAAAGCTCCAAAAAGTACCCCTGTAACACCAGGCTACAACTCATACCACACTTTCCGGCCACCAAACCAGGACCAAAACACTAAAGGTAGAGAAGTGTCCATATTCACAAAGGATATTCACACCTCCAGGCTGGTTGCCCAACACAATGCATCTGAAATTCTCCAGGTGCAACTAACACTAGGTAAGACTGCAATACAAATTGTAGCTTTATACAGATCTCCCACCATGCCCCAAGATTCTCACTACACCTTTCTAAACATACTGGAAAATATTAAGATACAACCAAACACCCTAATACTGGGTGATTTCAACTACCCTGCCATTAACTGGGAAAACTACTCATGTACCAACACCTTTGCTCAACGGTCTTGGAATTCATAAATTCCAAAGCCCTAGAACAACTAATTCATAGTCCCACCAGGGGTACCAATATTCTAGATCTGGTCATTA
This sequence comes from Protopterus annectens, assembly GCF_019279795.1. Taxonomy (NCBI): domain Eukaryota; kingdom Metazoa; phylum Chordata; order Ceratodontiformes; family Protopteridae; genus Protopterus; species Protopterus annectens. The sequence continues at coordinate 356,070,929 of NC_056747.1, read as the reverse complement.
CCAACATGAGAGATTGATGCTCCACACCAGTGGTCACCCCCTTGTTGGTCAGATCAGACCATAAGCTAATCACCCTTGACATCCACATCCCACCCCCACCCCCCTTTAAGGAAACCTCTGTAAAAAAACTTCTCCAAAGCCAACTTCATGCTTCTCAAGTCAGAAGTAACAAACTTCATGACACCCATGCAGATGGGAACTGGAAGTTCAACGGCTGAATCCTACACTAAGGTGCTGTACGAGCACATTCACTTGTGCATTGAACGAGCCATCCCAAATAGAACCAAGATGCTGTCCTCTAAAAAAAGGAAGCCAATCTGGTAGTCCCCTGCCATAAACAAGCTGTACAACAGAAGGAAGAAACTGTTGCAGAAAAGAGGAAGAACCCAGGATTCAAAAACCTCCCTCACCAGCCTCAGTAGAAAGCTGCGATCCCTCATAAAATCTTCCAAAGCTAGTTACAAAAAGAAAATTGCCAAAGATTCCAAAGACAGCCACAAAGCATTCTATAGCTATGTCAAGAATCTAAATGGCAATACTCAGATCTGCTCTGAGCTACAGCAGACTGGCACTAGATATACTGACCCTAAAGACATTGCCAATATCCTGGCAGATCGATTCAGTGCCAACTTCACCCCCCCTCTCACCCCCTAAAGGGTCCATCTCAATACTGAAAGAATGCCAAATTCTGGTAATCATGGTCACTCAGGTAAAAAACACAATCTCCAAAGCCAAGAATACAGCATCCGTGGGACCAGATGACATCCTGGGCTGTGTACTGCACGAACTACAAAGTGAACTGGCACCTCAAATATGTGTCATGTTTAATCATAGCCATTCCTCAGGCTTCATGCCCACAGAGTGGTGTACATCTACAGTCATCCCACTCCACAAGGAGGGATCCACTTTGGATCCCGGGAACTACCGTCCCATCAGTCTGACGAGCCTGATCTGCAAGGCCATGGAACGTATTATCATGGAACTTATAAACAAAGACATTGGCAATGTTCAAACACTGGACTCCACCCAGTTTGGGTTCATGAAGGGCTAATCTTGCCTCCTGAACCTGATTGACTTCTTTGAATCAGTCGCTAGAGCCGTGGATGAGGGTAAGGTGGTTCACGCAGCCTACTTGGACCTCGCAAAGGCTTTCGACACTATCCCCCACTCTGGAATCATAGGTAAACTTACTAAGCTGGGCATTAATCCCTATGTCACTCGATGGGATGCAAACTGGCTTACTGACAGAACACACACTGTAAAAATAGCCAACTCCAAATCCAGCTCCAGACAAGTGACAAGTGGTGTACCGCAGGGTTCTGTCCTGGGACCACTCTTGTTTGGCATCTACTTCTCTGAAGTACAGGCCAACACTAAGGGATTCTGGCTTACAGAGTTCACAGAAGACTGCAAGCTGGGAGCCATTATTGAATCCCCAAATTATGTGGATATACTACAAAAGGGCCTTACCGAAACAGATGTTTGGTGCCAGAGCCATTGGCTTAAGCTAAATGCCAAAAAATGTATAGTTGTCCCCTTTGGGAAAAAACATGTACCTGTGAACTACCACATAGGTGGCAGTACACTAAACACCGAAAGTGTGATAAGAGACCTAGGGACACAGGTGGACAGTGGTCTCACCTTTGATAACCAAATAGCCACAACAGTTAGAAAATCCTTCTACGTGACAGACCTCATCACTAAGGGCTTTTCATCCAGAAAAAAAGAGGTCATTGTCCCTCTGTACTCATTCCTCATTCCTCATTAGACCCATTATAGAATACAATGCCCCATTTGGTATGTACCTCACAAGACATCTACAACAACTAGAAAGGCAGCAGAAATACCTCACAAAAAGAATCACAGGCCTAAAGCAGATGCCTTATGCTGACCATCTAAAGAAACTCCAGCTATACTCTGTCACATATTACCTACTCAGAGGCAATCTCTGCCTAACATGCAAGGCCATGTCAAACCCAGAGTTGTTGGACATCCTACACATGCTACCATACATACCCTGAAATTGACTGTTCCCCACCTGTGGTACACCGTACTACTCCCTAGAAACAATTCCCACCCAGCTTCACCCTGCCCCAACATACCTCCTCCTGCAACCAAACACTCCAGCACAGCACATCAACACAGCAGGATACATCACCTTCCAAAATCACTTCCTGCAGAGCACCGCTCTAACCAACAGGATAGCTACACTGTGACATCCTCCATCTCCATTCGAACTCAGCTCCTTCAGGTCACCGACTGATGCTCCATCCACAGTACCCCACCTTTCAAAGGCATTTAATCAGGGTGGTGACCACTGTTCACTCAGTGAAAGCCCATCACTGGCCTTCCTGTACACCACCCAAGCATCAGTGGCATCCATTGAACTGGCTCCAACACCTCCGACTCTCCTTCCCTCCAGTCACCAATCAAGCCCACTTGATTCTGCACTTCTGCAATCTGCAAAAGGAAAAAAAAAAAAACACAGCACCTCTGCAATCGGCAAAAGGAAAAACACAGATTAATCACCTTGCCTTAATAGAAGTAAAAACAGCTATGAACCTCAAACCCTGTCCCTGTGCCTGTACATGCAAATGACTCACCATGATCCCCCCGCCCCTTTCATTTGCCTTATGTATCTTTCTCTGAACCCCCCCT